>NW_019213557.1:17951-54810 GCF_002532875.2 Varroa jacobsoni | reverse complement strand
CTGCCTAATGTTGACTATTTGATGACGATAAGGAATTACCGTACATTGTGCGTTAATTGTAAACTTGCACAGGAAGCGATAGGTACTTAGCACAAGCGTCGATGATTAGAGGATTTGATATAATTATGATACTAACCGACGAGACACACACAATCAATACGATTAATGCATACATTTATATATATATATATATATATATATATATATATATATATAGTTTATAAACACGTAAGCTCTACCTGTTGCGAGAGCGAGGATATATAATGTACGCGTCGATGTTTCCTTTTATTGATATATCCAAGTGTCAATAGTAACAATGGTCCAATGGACGTGCGCACGAGATGCGAAACGAAGAGGGTACATACAATGTATACCTCTCTCTTCGTGGTGTCGTTCTGCATGTGTATGTAACAACACAACGGTAAAGCATGTATCTATATTAGATAGTGCAAGCGTACAGTGATGTAGATATTCAGAAATCTATCGTACGCATGGGTCTTTATGCCTCATAAAGATGCCCGTATATTTACCTGAAAAAAAACTTGATAGGTGCCGTGTACCAGCAATGCATATTATTTGATAGTTTCGAATCAGAACAAGCGATTTCAAAAGATTTCATAATATTATTACAGTCGCCTTATTTGCCTATCTAATATGTCAAAGGTCAGATATTGCATTTGATCGATAAACTGATCATTCAAATGAAATCTCTATATCAGGAATAATGTACGAGGAAAAACTATAGCGCAAGCTAGGGCTTCTTAAAACTCTCACAACTTTGTTTTTCTATTTATCCGAACATTTGTCACCTGCCATTGCAGTGCAGTATTGCGTGGGATTTCTTTTGGGGAACGTGGAAGTTCAACGCATTGAATCTAGGCTCATTAAATGTATATTTTCCATCTAAAATACACTTCCATCACGGATGAGCGAAAAGTATAATAAAAAGATTGCCATTTACGTAGCACTTTGTATATCGAACCCAGTTCACAAATCCTCTTGAAAAAACAAGGCGGGAAATTATAAGCTATTGTATCTATTATAATTATTATCGCATGAAAAAATGTTGGCGACAGGCATCGTTGCCGTGCAGTAAGACCCGCACGCAATTCTGCGGTAGCGACAGTTGTAAGCACGGAAGCCGCGTTTTTCTAACTATTATGACTAATCGTTGCCCAAGACCCAATGAAATAGAAAAAAAGAAAAACGTTTTGCTTAGAGATCAGCCACGACAAAACGTAAATTTGAGACTGATTAGCTTATTATATAGGAAATATTTTCAAATTTCATAAATATTCTTGAATTATTGTTAAACAAAGTAAATTGCAAGTCTCTTAATGCTTTGCTAAATAGAGTGACAACTACGACGCGCAGGTGCGTCAAGTGGTGGCGTAGTGTGATAGGCTTTCGAATAAAGGAAATGCACGGTTATGCCACGGTTAATGGCGGGTTGGAGCTGTGAAAACAGTTAAAACATGGACGTTTTGCTTTACTCCCAGCGTACACTGTCGTCAAATGCGTGGCACTGAAATGGTAGAACGAAGTGGGAGTGATACTATTAACACGCATCGCTGTCTTCACTCTGCTGCTCGAGAATAGCAGCGCAGGTGTTACCATTCGTATTAGTATCTATATTATCTATAACTTCTCGTTGAAGAACTGATCTTGTAAACAATGGTTGTACAACTGTTTCGAGTACTAAACAAGCCAACAAATTAACTATATATATATATATATATATATAGCTTAATGTCTAACATGGGCTTGATGCCCACAAGCTGTATATTTGTTTCAAATACACCCAACAATAATAGTGCGTGTAGCCTATACTAGTCGAATTTATCGTAGCGACACTCTGCGGTAGTTCCAGATGTAGCAACAACACCAGCAGCATGCACAGTAACGCCCCGCGGATTTTCGCTGTTGCTGTCGTCTGCTAAAAAGATCGGTCTGTCTGCTTGTTTGCCTCCCAGTTTAACTTCATCCCCCAGACCCCAGTTACCCTTTACCTCAGCATGAGTAAGCTTCCCTAGAGGAAGCGCATTTTACTATGTAAGTTGTGTTCACAACAACAACAACAACGATTACAAAACGTTGATAATACTGTTAACAACAACAATATTATTGTAAGACACGTATACTGTCAGTAAATACCGTTCTTAATGACAATTATAACGCTAGTAATGACGATAGCAACCAGAATATTATAGTTAATGATAAACCTTAAATAATTAACTAACCCAAAAATGTAAGAAAACTACTATGATTTCTGATGCTATCACTATTATTACCAGTGATCAAAAGGTTGACTCAGAAAACGACACACAGAGACCTCGCATTGACAAGCAAATAACTGTGAACAGTCTTTTCTAAACCGAGAATACTAAGTAGAGAGCCCTGTTGGCAAGCTAATGAAGTTGTGGTGGAAAGGTTCACTTAAAATGCTATTGGTTTCCTAAAAAATCACCATTGCTATGCTACGCCATCTGTAGATGAATAAGGCAAACTGTTGCTGAGACATACAGTTACAGCCGGCGCCATATATGACCATCATCATGAAGTAAAAATTTCAGAGTACTCTAAGCAGTGCGAGCAAAGAGCAGCTGCGGTAAGAACCATGTTGCCAATGCGAAACGGCCAGATTTTAATCGACAAATTCGTTTTCTGATGACGCAAAAGAACGAAACAACGGATGCGGACATACACACTGCAGTTGAAGTGTACGTCGGTGTTACGTTAAGCACAATAACATGCATAATATGTCCATACTTGGTAACGAGCAGGTTTAAGCAGGATGAAAAACACAAAGGAAAGCTTAACTGATGACCGAGTTTCTCAAATCTCGGCAATCTCACTGAAATGTCAAAAAATCGGTATGTGAGGAAGAAGAATGCATTGCGCGATTTTGCGAGTAGAGTCTACGCATCATGACAGCGGTGGTGATGATAATGGTGATCAATTATTCAGCATATAAATAAAACGTATGAAAAACGTAAGGCGGCACGTGTGTTTACTTCGGGGGAAATCGTATTCTAGAATATATAATAGGTATATAACAGAAAAGGAACCTATTTTTCTAGAAAATTATGGACGGGAGAGTGAGACGGGATTGGAAACATCAGGGATATCATAGGTTAGTAAACATAAATTACCTAACGTTACTCATCTGTACAGCAAGATATTGATATTGATCTCTGCAGTAACAACAAGCAAGCTATATCCGACTATACTCAGCAGCTACGAATAGCTCGAATAATATTTTTCTTCACATGCGTATCCAAACAAAATGCCCAGCATGATTTTTGGCCGTTCAGCTCATGCAGTTTGGTGCTTTAATCTGCCGTTATACTGGTTCTGGCTAGCTCAAAGCCTGTCTCGAAAACCCAAAATGCGGGTGCACAGATGGGTTGGCATGTCAAGACTTCGATTAGCGACGCCAACCTCACGGCATGTATTACGGCTCACTAGCTACCGATCACCATTAATAGGTATACGAAAAGGTAGCTGGGAAGTAGAGTGATTGACTTTTGTTAGGGTACGCTGTTTCGCAGGGAGGCAGTAATATCCAGTGTTCCCATAACTGGCCTAACCGTTCGTGTCCTTGATTTATCGGTAATGTTTTCTAGTCCAGTATGTCGCAGATCGCCCGCCAATTTGAAACCTGGGACTTTGCCAAGGAATGAAGGAATCAACTCGAATGCGAAATCGCTGCGCAAAAACTCGTGTAGACGTGAATTCTCCGTTTTGTCAGAGTTAGTCGGAAATAGAAACAAGCCGAGCCGACGTTAGGAGCCGGCACGGGTGAGAGGACCTATGTATAATATGTGGATTACTTCTAAATACTTCCTTAAGTAGGATCAAACGGTCGACCACGTAGATGAGGTGAGACTTCGAGCGTCGAGATTCTTTGTCCAGTTGCATGTTACAATTCAAAGACCTTTTTAAGTTGTTTGATGTCATGATATTATTTCACCTGCTGAGTATTGTGTTGTAAAGCTTTGAGTCTTAGTAGAAGAGTCAAACGAGTTGACGGAATTTACATAGAGGCTAGGTTTCCTTCTCAGCGACTGGGTGTTTCTATTTCATCTTAATTTCACGACCCGTCGTTTGTTATGGGATAGTATGAGAGGAACGATACTTTAGTCAGCTAGACTTGCGCTCAGGTCCGCTCAAATTCAAATTTGCCCGCCCATTTGGCGATTTTTTTTCTAACAGTCAAAAAATCAATTACCAGTGAAAGAAAAGAATAACTGGATATCTCTGCAGCGACTCAAAAGCTGTCACCACAGATATATATATATATATATATATATATATATATATATTCGCATTTTGTTAATAAGATTGTGCATAGTCATTTTGTGATTATGCGCGATAGCCTGTACTTCCACAAAAAAAATCGTCGGAAAAAAACTATTTCTGCTAAAACGTTCCGTCTAGCTCTGGTTTTGTTCTAAATAATACTAAGCAACTTTTCGACCCTGTTCATTCATGGTTAACGTAGTTTGATCAATAATCCTAAAACAGTCTAGAAGAGATGTAATCTTAATTATATTTCATCGAGTAATATATCATCAGGTTCTAAACGCAAACGTATTTATTGCTTTTTTTTTAAAGTTCAAGTATTTTCAGATATGATGAGTTTCCCCACTTAGTGGCGGCTTTCGAATTTGTTAATTCGAACCTGCAAAATGTATTTCATTTCTCTTCGTATTTGGTGGGTCACGTTGTTCAAGAAATGTAATTCATTAGAGGAAGTGCGTTTCATTTAGAGAATCGTCGCTCTACAGCAACTCTGTATGGCAGCACAAAGACTGTGAAAAGGCTATAATAAGATTAACCGATGGAATTGGTGAAAGCGGAATCCGTATATAGGGCATCAAGTAAATAAAGGGTTGGTACCCGACAGAGTAGAAAAGTTCCCCACCTGCTCTTGTGACTTTCAATGCTTACGTATTGAATTTCCGTCGACAAAACCGATGTTATTATGGAAACAGTTTTAGACGGGTACAAAGTAGAGAATTTTTCGTTCAAGGTGGATATTAATGCAGTTCAAATATACGAAGCGATCGGAAATCGTTCTTGGTAGATACTAATGGTGTAATTATCGATGTTAGAAAGAGGTTCGTTAAGGGGAAATTTGTTTTGAAAATTGCATTCTACAAATCGTGGCTTTCATAGTCTTGCTTAACTGCATAATCGACAATCGTCCTGCAGCTTAACTGTTTAGTTTTTTTTATTTACCAAGCGACTCAAGCGTTCCGTTGGCGTAGCACTCTTCTAGCCAAATTCGTTCAAGCCCAAGATAACCAAGGACCATATTTAGACTTCCTGACGCCGGAGAACTCTTTTTCGGCCGACAAACCCTACATCGATCTGCATAAACAAATGGTAGTCTTAGGGAACCAAGTCTGGCAAATAAACTGCCTGAAAAGGAACGTTCCACAACAGCTCAAAGATGGTACTTTCAAGATTCTATGGGGCAAACGTCATGCAATAGGCTCACTTCGCCACTTGCTTGTCTAGCAAAGCACCTTTTCTTGCTAAGTGAACTACCTAGTTTGATTGGTTAACAGTTTTATAATGTTCTTCATCAGCCTTAATCAAGAAGGTCCACTTCTTGTTGACAGAAAGCATCTGGAACAAATTCAAGGGGTTATTTATTCTATCCGATTCCATCAGGCGAGTGCCCATTAGGCCATGCTTATCGATGTTTGTCCATGAGTAGGCCATTGTGCCACCTTCTGTATTTTCACACGGCGCCGATGATTCGGCACTGTTTACTAAGCCGCACGCAACTGCTCAATGAATTTTTACCGAGTTTGAGCAGATTTTTTGTTTAACTTTATTGCGTAATCTAGTAAACCGTTTCGGCAACTGCAACACATTACGAACTAATATCCAACGTAAAATGAATCCGTAAAATGAATTTTGTTGCCTAGCTAATACCTATATGTATTTGATAACTGGACAGAATACAATATTTCAAGTGACGCTTTCGAGACTCCATTCGGACCTCTAGTTCGCTACCGCTAAGTCTAAACAAAAAAAAAGGTTAAACGACCTTGCTAGATCGATTCTAAACCAAAAAGTGAATAAAATTTCAAAATGATACCTTCCCGAAAGCTCGTACAAAGTTTGAGGTGACAAATTTAATACTGCAGTCGATATTACGAACTTCTATGCATTTACAAGTTACACTCTTAGGTTACTAAATTTATCACTAACGTAAGTGACAAACGATAAGCATCCTTTGGTTTGTTACGAGCGGTCAGTTGCCAACGGCTACCATCCCGCGATACGCAGCAAGCAAGCGTCAGGTCACATGCAAGCGCAGAACTCCGGAATCTCGGCAGCGCAAGCTTAAACGTACTCAATTTTAATGAAACAGCAGATCAGTGACATCTACCAGCCAATTTAGCTAGAAAGCCGTCGAGCATGAACTTACTTGAGATCTACGATGAATATAAAGGTTCAGTATATTTTATGTGCGAATTAATAAATCTCAAACCGCGAACCCGTCTGATGATTGTGCCAAGATCCAGATTGTTACTCAGTATAACTAGTAACCTGTTCTATGACCCGCACTTTGCTATCTTACTGGATTCTTGTTATTTGTTATTTATGTTAATCTTGTTATTGTTTGACTCGCAATATCGTCTGCGGATCATTGGAACAATGTTGTTGATCTAAGCGCTTCGACAGCAAAGCTTTGTGTAGAGTTTTAATTTTACAATTGGCAATTGCGGCATCATTCCGCCTATCATTGACTATCGTCGCTACTAAATGTGTGGTCTTAATTCGAAACCAAACGTACACCGACCTTATTTCGCTTTGCCAATCCGTTTGAAGTAGTCCTTGATGGCAGCACTGCACGTTAAACTTGAGATTCCTATTCCGTTCATATACGCTTGTTTTGGCGCTACGACGTCGGTAAAATCACTGGTAAAAACCCGCCAGGCTGCCTTATTTTTGATTGTTGACACTGTTTTCATCCCAGATAGGTGCGATCATCCGACGATATCGCAGACTCGAGTCCTTAGATCCGACCATCAGGTTTGGTAAAGATTTCGGATAAATGAACATATTTATTTATTACTGTTTCGTTTCAGATTCGAGGAGAAAACTCAGAGATGACCGACTCAGCGGAATCGTTCAGAATCATAGCAGGCGTCAGTACTGTGACCTTTATTAGGTGAGAACTATTGCGATTTCTTTATACGAACACAATTCTTCAGAGGGATGCTAGTGTCGTTGTACTATTTAACTCTGTATTGTGAATAATACAGCCGAATAGTAATGGCGAGAACAAACGAAAGATGAGGCCAGGTTATAGTCAACGAGTGATCACGAGGCCCAATGTTGCTTAGTGCCGACGGCCTCTTCTAAATAGGTCTATTCATACACGTACGTGTGTGATCTGGTATCGGTCGTTAACAAGTCAGCAACATGATCAGTCAAAAAACATTTAAATAAGGTTTACAAGTAATGCATCATTTTATGGAGGGTTATATGGCTCAGCGATAGAAAGGCTCAGTGATATGGTGGTATGTGATAGTTGGTTGGTGAAACATGAGATTTTTCAGAACTATTATAGCAAATATAGAGACTTATATTATCTAAAGATTAACTTAATTATTTTCCCTTGCATTTGTACCATGCACCATTTCCTCTACACCATGACGCGAAACGACTGCGACTACCAAGATAACAATTATTCCCAAGCGTGCAAACACTCTACTCGATGTATCATGGCTATTCGAGCGCGTCTCGCTTAGGCTGCTCTGGTATTTTTCCGTTTCTGACAGCTGCTAAAAAAGCGCACCGCTGCCAATGGCTTGTTGCTGGCAGATCCATTTTTATTGTTCCGTACTTTCTTTGACTTATCCATATCCAAGTGTCATCCCGTAGCGAATAATAGTTGACCAAGCGGCGTTCAGACACCGCAGCAAATATTGTCTATGCAAATTTCTGGCCTGACAGCCCCTAGCTGTTGATCGTTATGTCCTTTATAATAACGATTTCACACTTTACTGGCACGAAGGCACATCTCGAACCCCCCTACAAAGGCCATTCATTTGCAAACAACTGAGGAAGAGAGCGCGCGTCTTTCTTTCCTCATTGCTATGTATCTTGCTAGACTAGCTTTACCACTTAACTGCATTCATCAATACACCTTCGTTAACCCTTTGCTGTAAAAAAATAGGGCATTCAATGCAAGGTAGAATGAAATACAATTACGTGCCTTTCGTTTAGTTTACACGTGGACATTTGCAAGAGAATAAGGCTGCGGGTCGAGTCTGATCCTTCATATGCGGTCTCATTCATTGGTGCCTTCTCGATAACTTTTTGCTGAAGACTCTACCTCTCCATTATTGCAAATACCTTGATGGCCTTTAGTCCCCAGAGGTACATACAGTCAATAGTTGCATTTTCAATAGGTTATCGAAACTTGCCGAAATTAAACCCAGTCATAAGCTGGCCGGTGGCTACCTATAAATAGACTAGTCAATAATTTACTATACTTAGTAGAATGATCTATTTTACAATGCACTTGAATCAACTTTAACGGTACTAGATTTTAGGATGTCGGTATATAGTTTATGCCAACGGTGTCGTGCGCTAGCTGGATGAGTAAAGCGCTACGGCATGATACGCTAATGGATAGAAAACGGTGAGGGTCATGTCGAAAGAAAGAACGTGATTGGGCTTTTGATTGATTGAATGTAATGAGCTGTTACGATGATTGTGTACCTACTCGTTTTACAGTAATAATCATTAACTATATATGGCACTCTTATGATTTCCTTTCTATTATACAACTACTTAATACAATATTAGTTTCGGGTGGAATAAGGGCTAAAAGCTGCGCTCGAGCTGTTATAGAGGCACTAAAAAGCAAAGCGGAAATATTTGCACACGAGATAAGTCGCTGGTGCCGGTTGAGGAGGGTAGGGTGCACTGACTTACAATGAGGTTCCTCGAATTTAGTTAGTGGTCTCGCGTTCTGGGTAACATTAGATGGGGCATAGAACATAGGGCAACTTACCAAATGAAGCCATGATGAATACCAGCCAAGATGAAAATTACCAAATGAATACCAGATGTTTGGTGGGAGGCCACACTTTAAGTGTGACCGTCTATATACCGTACATTTCCTTCATGGAGACCTCGTGGATGTCTTCTTTTATAGATTACTTCGTGTAGTGGTTATAATCACATATAGGAAGCTAAACAAAGAGAAGCGTCAATTATCTAACAATACTGTATATGGCAATGCTTTTAAAATATTAATTTTTTCAACAATTGGTTAACTTCTTCAGGACATTCGATAGTTATCAATTTATTTCGATATTCTACATTTCGTTTTTTACGTGCGATATTGCCATCGGGCGATCGATCAAACGGCTGGCTCTCCGCCCAGATGCCTACCGAGACCACAGTGTGTCCCTAAGGTTGGCATGCATGTATGTTGCCCACTAAGCTATAGCTTCGACACTTTACCAGAAACAAAAGAACGTCCTGGATTCAAAAATGTTACGTCCTTCTCATCTTCATTACTCTGCTTAAATTCTGATTTTGATATTATATGGTTTTTATTGCATTACTATGGTACAAATAGAAGTGGCAGTTTCATGCGGGTTTACGTGTGACCTCTGTTAGTTCCACGCAATTGCGTGTCTTCAGAAAATAGAAACGCTGCATTACTATTGCACTATACACATTCATATATTTCTGACACGATACTAATGATCTTGCCAGGATGAAGGGACTAAATTGTATATAATATGAAGATATGCAAGATGTATGTCTAAATAAGATGAAGTCATATCGAAGAAAAAGTCGTTTCGGTAAACTCTCGTGCATGTAGTTGCGGGGTTGTTCCGTATAGAAGCTAGCTTGAATCTAGTTACACGTCGACACAACGGCATCACGATCTGTCCTCTTTACGGCCGATTACGTCTTTATAACTCAGGTTGTTCACTAGCTGGAAAGCCACACGGACGGAGGTCATTAGTCAGTTTTCGTTAGCCATTCAAAACACCCAATTAGATAGAGCAGCTTTTACGCCCATATGGTTAGACACATAGGGCCTTAAGTTCAGAAATGGAATAGCTGCGTATTAGCGTTACAGTAATATTTAATGAGAACATCTTGACAGACGAGCTTGTTGCCCCTTTTTTGTTTTTGAGGAAGTTAGGGGCTAATACATTATGCGTTCGGCTCTAGTTTTAAGAAATTCGCTTGTTAGAGTAGCACTTTCACTCATTAAACCGTGAGCCACGTATCCTTAGACCCTGATTCGGAACAAAGCTTACAAAGACAGCACGTAGGGTTGTAACTTCATTAGTCACGTTGTGGTTCATCCTCCTGTCGAGCCTTCCGCTACACCAGCGCCACAAAGTTTTGCATAGGACCTCATCCCTGGCCCTTTCAACGTCTATGTATCAGCATTCCGCGTGTACTTGCCCGTCCGCCAGAAAGGTTCCATCCCTTTGAATTGTTGTTTCGTTTGTCAGTTGCTTCGATGGAATTGTCTGGCCGCAGAGGCCACCGTACATCATAGTAAATGACCCGTAGGTGAATGAAGTAGATTTCTTGTAGTTACCTCAGAGTGGCAGCTAACAATAATCGGCTATATAAATATTACATCCAACTGATTGAAAGTAAGGAAACAAAATCGAAATCGATTTGGCTTATTTAGGATAATTACCTAGTAGTTATTACTTTATTTTCGATGGGGGAAAGAAAGTAGTCTGGCCTAAAGCTCTCCTTTCCCACACTGGTCTTTCCAGCAGCATCGCCGAGTGTCTTTGCTGTACGAATCTAACTCCTGAGATGCACGCTACTTCGACACCTTTAAATAACTCGACAAACGTGCATAGGTACGTCGAGCATTTTGCAATATTTATTCATATTTAGTTCTAGGGTTAGCCTTTGTCACGGCCGTGGCTGCCCAGGTTTGTTATGTCACAACTCCAGGTTGGGAAATTATGATTAGCGTTTCTTAGAGAGTAGCAGTCATCTGTTGCCGTCGTTCTGATGTCTACATTAAAAGGTTACTGGTGAATCCTACCCACTACGCAACAGATTTGGAAAAAAGGTCAAAATGGCGCTGGGACAAATGGACGGTTTATGAAACCAGCGAGATTTTAAACGAGACACCATCAAGTTGAAATGAGGGTAAGCGTCTGACTGTCGACGTATCTATATACACGCAACTAGACTGTACATCGAAAAATCATATATTTGTCCGTTGTCTGCGAGCGTTACTGCTACCGCCACGATTAGCCTGTCATCCAAGATAGTTTGCGCATTTTTACGGATCCTTTCAAAGAGCCTACGTAGCATCTCTTCTGTAGTCGTCCAGTAGAGTGCTTGCTCTGATCTAAAGCTTTTTGGAAATTTCCTAGGTTGCTAATAGGATCGTGGGTAAAAAAGCCCTGGTGATAAGACAAACGACCCGTATCGACTGTGACACTTCGTATATGTCACCTTCGAATGAGTCAGTATGTAGACGTTTTATGTACGAAATGGTAAGACGGCGCTGTGAAAATTGAATATTTCTATTACTATTGATACATTTAAAAATACTCTACTGTCTATAACATGCAGTGAAGTCGTAATAGGTAAAGGTGCTCCATTATGGCTATGTCACTATCGCGTTACCTATCATTCTTGCATTAAAGAATTGATATCAACAACAACAGCAACAGCAGCAGCAGAAGACCAATAGTAGAGAATCCCAATTTCTTACTGAATTCGCTTCATGGCTGAGAGGTGAAATCAACAGTTATAAGGTTTGTGCTTGTAGATCTAAGGGCTGCGTATTTATGCATCAGTTTAAGTTTCGTAAGAATTTCAGACGTTTTAACGGCCGTATTCTTTCAACCTATGTATATAATATCTTCGTCAATCGGGCCGCAACATTTAAATTGGTATATTCTTCGTGATGCACAGTCTTTCTATCATTTCTACAGCAATATCCCATTGACTATAAGATCTCTATTGCTTACTGGTGTTCGATATACTCACCAGATGATTTCGCAATTCAATTGTTGCTGTTATTTGTCGATGAGCATCAAGCTCCTAAGTCACACACGCTCGTGTGTTATTTGAAGTCGATGAGAAACATAAGTTCCCGTTAGGCTACCGGCTATAGGCTATCGCCGACGTTCGAACGCTGACGAAAAAAGGCAAGTTTGTAAAACAAGTGCAGATAAATCATGATCATGCATAATAGGCTGAAAGGCGCTAGTTTTTCGAGTAAAGCTTCCAGGCAGGAGTTGTTCATGAGAGTATAATAGAAAGCAACTTTAGAATTCAAAAGGGTGGCATAAAAAGGAAATAGACATCATTGAAAACACCGTTTGTTATGATTGAAAACACATATTTGACGGCACGTAATGTAAGAAGGCCCTAAACGTTGCCAACGGGTAGACAACTGATCATCGTTAAGTGAATCGAAGAACTTGATGAATATTTCTTGTTCATTGGATAATAGGCTCAAAAATTTCACCTACCTTGACCTTGCTACTCTGTTCGTGGTGTAAGAAATTTGCATTGTCTTAGTGTCCGTAACAGCAGAATCATACCTTTGCTGATTATCGTATAAGTTACCCATGCTATACAAGGGACTTAATTCTTATATTGCATACTAATCATCATCGGAAGGTAGTCTAGGAAAGCGTTATCGATGCCCTGATAGTCTGAGCTGATCACTGGTAGATTAGATAACAAGGCCGACTGTAGATAGGCTTGTGTAGTAATTGTAGGCAAAAACTCTTGCGGCAAAAAACTGTGTTTAAACATAAAACGCGTGACTTCCATATGGCAGCATGTGTTTGGGATGCTGACGCAAGGAAGAACAAGTAGACATATATGTATATATTATATAAGTTTATTTCACAGTTGCTCAGTTATAATGCTTTAGCAAACAGGTATGACCTTTAAACCTGCGCAACTCTCATCGTATCCTATTCATCCGGAACTGATATTCGATGAAACATCCCTAGCAGACGACCCTGAAAGCCCCAATACTTGGGCGTGTAAACTGTACTTGCAGCTAAATTGTTTGATGAGACGTATAAGCCGTGCGCCTATGAAAGAAATCCTGCACTTCAAAAAGATGCACATCTTACTTGAAAAAAAAAGTACATTTTTGTTCCCACGCGCATCATAGGTAGGCTCGCGCCAGAAACTTCACGGAACTATTTGCACGATAAGCATTGCTTTAAGCGAAGGAACGAGTGTGTTAATTTACGTAAAGGACGTCGCTTTATTTAACTGTATTTTATAAGGTCGAAAATCTACAGCATGGATGATTCGCTGAAGTGGACTTTAAAATGAGCGTTTGTCTTAAGCTAAGCTGACTCATCATTATCGCGCTGTATCGAAAAACATACGATTGAAGATGAAGGATTGTTGAACATGGAGTTCAGCTCATGGATGACTATGCACCTAGAAGAAATCATGTAAGCGGTTACGATGAAAAGACTACGTGCGTTGATATTTGGAGGCCTTGGTGACACGATCAAGAAGAGTTTATGTCAAATACCTTGATGATACCTTATTATCCTGACCAGTCGAAGAGCAGTTATCATGCTTCATTTATTTCCAAAGTACAATTTTCATATGAAATTGGACACTGTTTCGGTAGTGCCAGGGGCAACTAGCACCGATGGTACAATCGGATAGTTGACGAGCTGATCTCGATCAACGCTCGCGCTTGACGGACCGCGCGGTCCCGCCGTAACTGTGGCAGCGTTTAGCGACTCCAGTAGAGTCAATTTAACTAACAGATATGGTACCTGCTCGCGGTTTCAGCTCAGATGCTGGCGTTGAAGAAGTATTGCTTAAAGTTTATACGTTGCTGATTTCATTAATAATGAGTACAGCGGCACGCAATTGCAATTATTATAAGTGTAGCGGGGCACAGTACCCTAATAGTTGAGAGTGTTCGTTTGGCAAGGAGTAAATACAAGGCTTAATCCTTAGCCGTATATCCCCTATCGAGGTTCTGTAAGTGTTGCCGCCAATCTAATGCGAAAAATATTCCTTTTACGCATATGGGGATTAGATATATTTTCGGTATTTCTGCCTACGACAAACGAGCTTGCATCATAACGGAAAATTGTGAAACAAACTAGGTAGCAAATTAGTAAAGACGCATACTTTGTGCTTACCGTGTGCTGATTACCGTATGCCAAATGGATCCAGTTAAATCAATGAATTGTGTCAACTTTTTTATGTTATTGTGTCACGTGGGTAAGATAGAATTACGTTCACTGTACGTTTTTACAGCATACAGAAGCAGACGTCATCAAGGAGAAACGCAATGCACTAATAGCATGCTGGTTGTTTCCATTGCTATGCCATTATTATCAGTTCTCTGTTACCCAAGGGAGTGTTTCAGGTTTGTAACGTTATGTTACATGTGTATGACCTGCTCGCGTCATTTAATACCTAACGTTTCATGTAACATCGTTTTTGTCGTGACCTGAGTAAAATTTGGTCAGTCTATATATGTATATATATATATATATACATAATGCAGCATCTGTGCCATGAACAGAAACATATGGTACATGTAAAAAAGAAAAAGGAAAAAAACGAGCAGATCTTGGCAGAATCGTTATGTCTAACAAAATTGTCCTTTTAAACTAGTGGCGGCAAGACAGTCGATCTTGAAAACACAATAAACTATCTATAAAAAAAAAAGTCAACGATTTACACGTCATCAAAAATACGAGCCTTATGCGTTACGGAAGGTCAGGGTCCAGCAAAGAAGTAAAAGTGCTACATCAGCATGTGATTCTGACCAAACATTACGCTCTTCAGTCACACAACGATAGACAATGTCTGCCGTTCATTTAGTACGATGCATGCGACGCACCATAGCAGACCAATACAATTAACTGCTTTCTGCACGTCTAAAACGGGCCAGTGAACACGATTATAGTAGAAGACGAACATACTCATTATCTACTACATGTAGAAGCCAGCAGAAAGTTGCAGACAAACCTACCTAAAAGCATTAGGAGCGCGCAGGCGTGCTACGAAAGCTATTGCTTCAGAACAGTTCACGGGAAAGAAAATCTATCAATGTGTTAATGGGTTGAGTATCGACTACAAACCTTCAGATTTTTATAGAAAAATATCGTATTACGCTATGTTTATATATTTTACCCTGAAGATAGGCCTTAGCGAATTTTGGCCGACTCTGGTTGGTCATAAAGGTCATTCGAACACATTCAAACCACGAAAGTGTACACAGAATCCTTCTGTTATCCTTACACAGATGGTACTATTAAAACTGGATTACCTATGACATAGGAAATTCACTAATGAATTACTACGCCAATTTTCTTTTGTGACAGCGGTAAAGCGGGTTTAGACGCTGCGAGTAGCAAACGGAGTAGAAAAATTATGATTACATTATAACAACAACAAATATATAAAAATATGTTTTTGCAAAAACAATTACGATTTTCTATTTGAAATGTATTTGATTAACTATATTTTGTCTTGCGTCGCCTGCATAGTTAAGTGTGAACCGAAATGTTGTGCCTAAAGGATAGCACTATTTCGGGGATGCTTAAACATTGCCACGCATATATTCGGTAGAATTTACTTATTCACTTATAGACTTGCCATCTTATTATTATTATTTATGTTGTACGCTTTGGAGCAATTATCTAAAAATTCACTTTTTTATACGTGTTATTACACAGTATTACAATAACGACAACATTGCAGAACGCAAAGTTGTCGTTACTCTCTGTTCTGGCCTTAAGTCAGAAGTGTGTGAGCTTATGGGTCTGGTTGTAGTTGTACCAGTCCTATTTTCTATTCCTCGCCGCTTTTATGTGCCTCTTACAATCTGGGCTTAGAAAAGTCAGTACACGATTTGTTGGAGATTGAGCATATTTGCCGGTGGTTAGGCAAGATGCATGTAAGCCGGGTTCTGTAGATATCAATCCAAAAAATATAGCTAAATTGAATCTACTCTCTAATTAAACATCTACCTTTTCGATGAGTTTCCATACATTTATACCTACCTATTCGTTATATACTTATATGAACCGCTTGAAAACCTATGATCTGACATTCCTGTTTAGCAATATCTAAATTATGTTATAGCCCATATTTATAGCTTAGCATCTATAGCAAAGGGCTCGTATTTTAACCCGAACAGATCTTTGTCTTCTCCTTTAAGGTAATTTCCAATTCTTTCCATTGATTGTTAGTTTGGTATCTTTCCATATACATACATCAGTAAGTGATTTTGCTACTTTTACTTGATTACGGGCGAACAATTACCGGAAAGTTCCCCAACAAATGTTGAGTGCGAAAACCCCTACGACTATCAGAGCCATGCGCAGACAACTAATACCATTGGCAAAAACTAATACTACAAAACTATGTTACATTATTAACAAACATACATTTATATATAGAAAAAAGTCTAAGCGGTGCTTTCTGCAGGGAAAAAGAATGATCGATTCTAAATTTTCCCACCATAAGTGGTAACACAGCTTACTAAAATGGCTATAATGGTTCATCCGAATCATACTGACTAATAGTCTTAGGGCACTAGAGGTACAGACACACAGTGTTCCGTAATGAAAGCCACCCAACCGAAGTAATATTTGGTGGCAAATCTGATCTATTTTCATTTCGCCGCGACATATTATACCGCATTCGTTTCAGTTTTCTAGCATTTATCCGATCTGGTCGGATGACACAATACAGGAGTTCGGTTATCTAGGTTATGGAAATCTGATTTGATTTCCATGACCTAGATTTGAAGTGACTCGGTAATCCGACATGCCGACAGATAGGTTTTATGAACAAGATGTTTCGGTTCAATTAAAACCCGTTCCCATTTTATCCCTAACGCAATTTTCAATGACGGGCAGCTACTGCGTTTCGTCTCACGTTACTCAAACTGTTTTATTCGCTAAAAAGACATGTTGTAGGCACTAACTAATTGATCTGTGAAGTGGTCTGACAGACTGAACGACTGCCTGCGTTAGATACACTTCAAGGTTGGAGATTGTGGGTTTCTGAAAGCATCTTGAAACTAGGTACGCCAATATGCCCAAATAGTACATCGTTAGTATCCTACTAAAGGCTGGTATCGTTCTGGTTTCCCTTCTCTAGCAGCCTTGGGTACGTTGCTTTAGGGGGAAAGCAGTGTGATTTACCAAGCTAGAAAAAACGAGCATGCTCAAAGTAATAACAGGACTCGCATCGGTGCTATGTGTAGACATGATGTTTATCTTTTCAATTTGCTCCGTAAAGCCAGACATGCGCTGTGCGCGAGGCGGCCTGTGGATTTAAGGCACATCTGTGACCGCGTTCGTATTTACCGAATGCTTCACTAATGTGCTTGTCGTGGCTAGCGACGCCTACACATGGATGAAACGAGCACGTTCTTACGTGAGCACAGTCGTATTTGCTGAGCAAATATGCACGCCACCCAACAACTGGTGTTCTTACGGCGACGAGTTGTATTAATGCATTTTTCGGAAGTGAATCAATTAAATCGACAAGCCTCAATGTGTAACAGACGGATATGGTAGCTAACAGTGAAGTACAATAAAACATCGTTATAGAACAAAGGTTACGTGTTATAAGTATTTCATCGAAGAAGATCAGGGTCGCTCCCTGATCCCATTGATCCCATTGATGGCATGTGGCTTTTTCCTGCCACAAAGAATTTCATGCGCGACAAATAACTCGATGAAGCTTGTCCTAATCTATATGTCCTGCTCTGTATACAGTAAATTAGAAGCGGATGGAAACCTGTTTCCAGTCGTAAACTTAAGCTTTCCCAATTCCGTATCTTCTTTAATGTCTCCTATAGTATGAATCGTAAGGGGATGTATATGTATAAGTGATCATGGTCAATTGCAGAAACGGGGCAAATGCAAGAGCTGTAAAAAGGAGTGCATTTTTAGCGAAAGTCACCATGTCTCTCATTGGCTGTTTAATCAGGTTTCCATTGTTTGGTGTAGTCCGTGCAATGAATGAATGACATGAAATAATCACATGGTCATGTTTGTTCTTAATTCAGTAGAAAGAAAGACCAACTTCTTGTATAGTGAGGACAGTGCTGTCTAAAGAAATGGACAATTGGTTTCCTTACAAACAGTACGATAGAACTAATAATGCCTTTGGTTGATCATCGTCGAAAGAAATTGAATTCACTTCAATGCCTCTGAAACTTCTGCGAAATTCTTGGTTCGAAATTGGTCAGCGGTACACCGTTTTGTCTCGGCATTGCGGCCTAACCGAAGTGGATGGACGCTTGACCATTCTGATCTAGCCAAAAAATGAGAGAGTGGATGGATGGATGGTTTAGGTATTTATAATGGATAGGCTTGATCGCATCGGCGATCCAATTCAGTCGGTCCAATTTCAGCTAGACCTTAGCGGCTCTTCATACCGATTGAAAATGTTGACCTCTTTAACAGTGGACGGACAATACCCAGAGGATCTAGCTTCCGTTTCTTCAAACGGTGGTATTCTTGCGTCAAAATCGCCGCTACTAGCCCCGTCGGTTTTCGTCGCCGATAGTCTTCCATTGCTCGGCGTTATCGTTTGGCATAAAATCGGTTCACCGAAAAACGTTTCCAACCTGCGTGCCTACAGAACGGCCGACAGTTTCGACGGAACAGAACCTAAAACAGAATTATTAGGTGCGTTTTTAGTACCGTTGCTTAACTGACTAGCGGTTGTCCATAGTCTCATAAATGGTTTGACGCAGTTCTTGAAGAAAACGACGTGTGGAACTGTTTTGCCCCTCTAGAATGCATATATATGCGCAAATGTGGTTCGTCTATGTATGGTGCGTTCACATCTATACGTAGCAAATCGTGAAGTACACACGTGTGCGATAATCTGTTAATTAAAGAGGTTACTGGCTTTCAGGCATCCATCGAGTATCCTCCTGGACAGACATAGCGGAATCGTTTTTTGCAAATAACCTCCAACATGAAAGCATTCCACACCAAAAAGCCGCTCATACAAAAAGTAAAATGCTGATCTTTTTTCGGCAACATCTATTTATGTGCGAAACTCTTTGAAACTAATGTACCGTAAATAACGTGGTAGCATTTTGTTGCACTAATATATCTGTCTATGCACGGATTCGGACCTAGATTACTACGAGTCTCTCAATTCTACCAAACAAACGCGTTGGTGATCGCGGCATCACAGGACCGTTTGGGAAAATGTAGTAGATGCTATCCGTGTGTTTGTATTAATATTAGTGGTAGTATTCTAATAAAAACTCGAGAAGAGTAAACACGTCCTGAAATCATGATGAACGAATGAAATACTAATTGCAGTTGTAATGGGAATCGTGTAATAGTTCTCATGTAGTTTTTAAAGCACTTATTGCTTCTGCTCTTGCTTGATCAGTGGATTTCTACAACTCTCAATGTTCATGAACTTATTTTTCTGTTTGGCAAAATCCAAGGGTCATACTGCACTGTGTTTTCCAGATAAAGTTACTATATTATTCAACCACTTAGGTTATTGAAGATGTTATGACGAATTAGTTAAGCGAAGATTGAGTCAGTGTCGTCGAGGTTCGAGCAACGGGAACCACAATTCTAATCGAAGCATGTTTAGCATCGAATCATATTGCTCAGCAGGCGAAGTCGAGTACATCTTCGGCTGGGATATTACTATTACCTCATAGCTAAAATACGAGATGACCACAGACGCCTGATAATAAAAGCTTCAATGAAAAGGCTTACGTTGTATAGTATGCACACATCGTGTCGTCGCTCATATAAGCGATCATGAGAACGCAGGCGTTTGGTCAGAAAAAATTCAGGTAACAGCAATATACAGCTGAGGTGTTTCCTGTTAATAAGCGTCAACCAGCTTCCAAGCAATGGCAGCGGTTTGTTATTATTTTTAACGTTTTTTTTTCATTATGCTACTTTATGTTGAAGTTTTACGTCCGGTATCGCCGTTGCTCATTTCAACAGTCGTTTGGCTCTCAGCACGAAACGAGGTGTATCTATTTCTGGATTTGAACCTAGACCATAACGTGTCCCTAAGGTTAGTAGACGTTACCCACTGAACTGTTACGCTAACTTAATTTATTTACCTAAAAACCGATAATTGCACAGTTTACTGATCCATAGATTTAATTTATTATTTAGATCCAATTTATTAATTAGATCCATAGTCTTAATTTTCCAATAAAGCATTTCCTTCAGCATTATGAACAGGCTGATATATAACGACTGCCGTTTCTAGCCTAACACATTTAACTAGCGAAATTACGCATATATATATATATATATGAGACGATACTATCCCGGGAGTTCCATACTTGTTGGCTTACGCAAGGCAAATTCACATGAAGGTGTGCTAAGCGGCCTACTGGAAACACCTGTATAGGACGTGCCGTTTAAATGGTGCATCGAAATGGAGCGTCGCTAACAAATTTCAGTGAACAGCTGCAATACAAATTGTATTTGTCACGAGCTTTCGCTCAATATGCTTTGACAATGGTTTGGCAGTGAAGTTCGTAGTCACATATATTTATTATAGACACCCTAAAAAATAACACTTCAGCCTTGTACATACAAACCATAAAAATCAATAATTTTTTTTTTATCACTTATTCAAGGATTATGGAAATACTATAAAAAAAAGAGTGGGATTGTTTTTTTTCGGTCCAAGCGGGATGGTACCCATGCCCTTTAGAATTGACACCCAGCAATCTCAACACTCCCTCTGCGGAGGACATCCAGGCCCTCTCCACCTTTACCTCTCAAAATAACTTAGCAGTGGCTCATTCCAACTTCTCCAATATGGGTAATTTTCCTCTATTAGAGTTCCTCTTCGTTTCAACCTAATACATACTCCGACTCAGCTCGTAACCCCAACACTTATTATATATCTTCTGGTTGCCGCCCCCTCATGCCGTCCATAAATTCAGCCATAATTGTGACAGCCACTGCCAGCTGTTAAGCCAGTCACAACGATACCATCAGCTTTTTATACAGTCCTTAAAAACTATATGTTTTTTAATGCCTCAGCATTTTATCGATCTTCCTGTGTTCGCCTGTTCGTTTTCGGCCATTGTTAATGTAACTATCGTAAAAGGAGAAGGTTCTAAGGACGATCACAGCTATTGTCGGATTAAAGTCATTACCTCTTTTTTGCGAAGCTATTTTAGCAGTGTATATTTGTTTAGCTTAAACCGAGTTTGCAATCCAACTTTTACCTTTCTCTCTCCACTAGTCTCGCTTTCTAAAGGGTTTCTCCACTGAGGCCGCCTCCTCGTTGATGATAAGATGTGTATCATTAGTGGCAATGCGATGATTTCAGTTTTCTGTGAAGTCGCCAGGCCTTTATCTATTAAGATCTAGCTGTTATCATCCAACTACTACTGCCCCACCTGGAATTGTCTGACGATGTTTGCGCGAGATTTTCAAGTTGTGTAACTATAAAGATTCACCCAAGTCCGATCTGCAATAGTGCACTTTTCTAAAAGCATCGGCCAGAATATTGTCATTCGTTCCATTTCGTTTGTCTTCCACAGTAAAATACTCTTCAATTTAAGCAAAAATAAAAATTTCTGCATTTTATCCAGACCAGGCTATAATAATAATAATAATAATAATAATAATAAACACCTTGTCAACGACGATCAAGCTCAGGCTGCCTCTTATCTTTTTAGTATGCTCGATGTTTACTTGTCCCTAAAGCCCTTCCTTAATGAAACATCCAAAACAATATCAGTTCCTTTCGTTCTACCCGTCTTATCTTTGCTTCGCTTACTAATGGTAATCACCTCACAGTTCAGTGACACTGCTACTTGGTCTTCTTTACACGGCGGTTTCTTTCCGCAACGCCATATTTATCGCCTTCGCATCAAACGCTCCCGTACCCTCTTCACTCACCTCAAGTGACTTAAGCTTCCAAAAAGACTAATCCTATTTTACAGATCCGTGCTTGCCCCTCTTATTTTCTCATTGCATGATGGTTTCGAAGATGGACGATAACTGGAAAATAAAGCAGCTCAATATTCTACTAAGCGATACTTTACATGTTAACACCAGAATTTAGCGTGCCTCCTCTATGCTTTCCTACTACTCACTTCACACATTTTTCCGACATGTCTCAGTTTAATGAATTTCGCCTTTGCCTTTGAGCCTGCTAATGAGTCTAGCTGAGACCTATCTTGAATCAGCTCCTCACGTTGTGGTCGTTCAGTTTACCCTCTACGTTCTCATGCATCGCTTACTTTACTCATCCGTAATTCCCGTTACCGATTGCTCCACCAGAGCTCCAATTACCAACTTCTTATGACTTAAAAGTATTAAGAAGGTAAAGAAATCTGCCTGAGTTCCTTAAAAAGTCTCGTCATTACATTTAATCGTGACCTCTGTTATTAACTCTTGGATAGTCCTTTCTTTGCTTTGCCCCTTAATCGTAACTGCTCCCCCACCATAACAGCTCAGTGAAGTCTGCCCTTAGCAGTTTTACTATTGTCACCCAACTAAATGCGTCAGCTTTTACGTCCGGTACCATTCTCAGGCATTCTACCGAACGGCTGGCCCTTAGTGGGAAACGAACTATGTATACGCTAGGATTTAAAGCCCGACCAACCCGTATCTCTCAAATTTACTAAGCAAAGACACTACCTGCTTTGCCATCGCGGCGATTACTGTTGTTACTATCATTAGTTTTACTGTTGCTAGGTGTTTTGTATAGATTCTCGCGCTAGCCCCTTGCAACTCTATCGAAAACCACTCGATAAGTACCTCAGTGTAGGTATAGATCCAACGATTTGACTGGCCAACATCATAAATAAAAAAGTATAGGCTAAATCGAAAGGATAAGTAGTACATAATATAAGACTATATCACTAAACTATATGCAAATCCGATGGACGATTTTTTGCCATTTTTGTGGTAACATCATAATCCTATCACCGTAGAACTTTGATGGTCTACCATCTAAGCAGGAAACTCGTCAATATTTTGTCGACAACGAAAAAGTTTGAAAAGCGCCACATTTGTTGTAATCTTTTGCCAAACAAAAGTATAGAATCGACCAGTGGTCTTTCAATGCCGTGAGCTAAATTTATCTCGCACATCGTGAATTTTCTTTCGTCTTTTTCGTTGCTTATTTAATAGCTTAGTGGAAGTCATATAGGAACTTCTTGCTTAGGATCCAAGCAGTAACAAGCAAAATACAACCAGTAAAAATTAGCGCAAGTATAATCCTGCCTCGGGATGTCGATTATTCCCGCCCTGAATATTATGTTTATATTTCCATCGTTTACAGTAATAAAAATGCATACATGTAAAATACATACACCCAAAATATTTTCACGCGCTGAAGGACGCTAAACCACTGTTCGCGTGTTCTCAGGGACGGATAGAATGTACATGAACTTTATTGTAAGCATCTAATGTATAGAAAAAAATACGATGGAGTTGAACGTAGACGCTGAAAACTGTTACTAGATGCTTAATCATCAATGATGATTATAGAGGCTTAACGAAAAATTGGAAAATTCTCTATGGGGAAAATGTAGCTTACTTTCCACCTATTTCTACTTGTTCCACATAGAATTGCTTTTTTCTGAATAGAGTTACGAAGATCTCCAATATTATACCCAATTGTCGCAGTGAACAAGATTGAAGTTTTTGGGGAAAATGTTTGAAGGTGGTCGCAAAAACCATGCAGAGTCATTTATCGCCGAGCTAAACTAATTTCGAAGTAAATATATGATTTAGAAGCTTCTAAAGATAGGTCATTCAGGGTACAGGCTGTACTACTTAGATTTGATAGACCTTAGGCTGGTTCTCTTGATTGCGCAAGCAGCAACAGAACATATTCGGTTGGCTTGTTGTTATAGGTTTTTCGAGGAAAAACTAACTAATATTTATTTTGACCTCTGTAATAGTTTCAATATGATGAAGCCATGAGCCATGGCCATGGCGCCATCTTGTTCCACTGATGTTGCAGCGGTAAATTTGAATAGATATGGACATCCGAACTAGTATTCTCGAAACGCATTTAGTATGTTTGTATGACAAAATATGCTGAAATTTTGTAACATCATTACACTGTGATATTATTTACATCTATTCGTTGTAATTAGCTACACAACACAGTGTTGTGACCCGCGGTGTCATGACGATTGAGTTTGCAAATCTGTTCTGCGTCATTGTAGGAAAAGAACTTTCTAGAAGATATTTTGTTTATTACCTTTACAATTTAATATGCTTTATTACAAATTCGAGTCATTTCGAATGTGTCATTGATACATTATTGTTAATAATAAACAGACCGTTTCGTTGTTGCCTAAGGCAGTCCACGACAAGCCGCTCCACAGCAGCTCATGGACATCATGTATATCTACTGTTATGGACGTATACGGCGGTTAGTTTTACTATAGGGAGAAACGCATGGGGGATTTCGGAAGCGGAAGCAAGTTGACCAAGGACCAAAAACATACTAGCGTCACGTGTGTAGATCGCAACCTCAACTATAGCTGTTGATGCTTACCAGAGCCAGCACGAACTTGGTTTCAAACTTTACGGCGATCAGGTTAATTATAATAGGAACGGTTGCGCGCAATGAACAGTTAACAACTACTTGTAATAAGGGTACTGTCGTGCGGAACTACGACATCTTATTTGTTGCCGGACAGCCAATCAGACACACGTAACAGTGAGGAAAAAACCACACCGGAATAGCAATCGTATATAATTTCTGGTAGGTTCCAATATAAAACGGATATCTTAATGGTCTGAAAATCCGTGTAGATAACCGGGAGAACGTTCATTTTTTCGCTACGATTGATCACCTAAATTGTGAGAGAAATATCATCTCTGTAGAAACAGAGACACGCCAACGAGCTGTAGGAGTCTGTGCTAGTTTTTCGACATCGTTTTTATCAGTTGTTTTTGTTCCTAATACCTCTGCAGCCGTCCTATAGAAATCTATATGTCATTTGCAAATAAAAAAGAGCCAAAAGAGTCAAATTAATAATTTTATTGTTATTTTCTAATCGTATTAAGCACTCAAGAGTGAATTTGAAAGCTCTATGTGAAATAAGGTATTCTGCAATAATGCTCTTCTAGCAACTAATGAACAGGCATACGCTATTGACAACAATTAGTTAACAGAGCACAATAAAGTGTTCATTCAGGGATAAACATGTATTGGCTTCGTATAAAGACAAGGCTTCATAGCATCATCTATCATCTTGTAGCACCGTTAATTTATAATGATTTCAGCTTTGGACTGCCTCATTGAGACCCCGAAGCCTACGTAAGGATTACGTCCTTCTAAGTTCTCATAGTTTCCTCAAGTTTGCGAATATTTGCGGAGCTTTACTGTTTTAGTAGTTAAAACATAAGGTGATGGATCGCAGCCCGCTTCGACTTAGAAGGTTGATGGGAAAAAGCCCAAGCTGTACCTAAAGCCAGCATGCTGTTACCGAAATCGGATAGACTGGTTGAAATTGAAAAAATCTCGCCCAAGCGTAGATGGCTAATGATCTGGTGCAGCAGTTCGATCTTCTGTTAACTATGCCAATGCACGGAGTGCGTGCGCCGTCGACCTTTGAGGCTCGTCGTACTTCCCTGTTTGTTCCCTTCTCCCCATCGGAGCAAATAGCAAGGTTAATGATTTTCCGAAAGATTGATTGAAAAGATTTCTTTGATGAAGCTAAGGCTAAGAACTCTCTTAGGACACATTTTGACGGTCAGCTTACATCGTTCCAACATCGACTTCAGGGATTGAGAAAACGTCCCGAAAACTGATGCTGATTGAATATATCAGATCGGCGACAAGGAATAATGCTATCGGTCTCGAATGTTATTTGTGGGCCGAACGACGTAAGAAAAAAGTTAACTATATAGATGGGTACCGGAAAAGTAAGTTAGCATAGCATGAATGACATAGTAAAGACGTACGTAGGTATAAAAATGTTAAAAAGTTGTGAAGTGCTTTTTTGTTATGTGCTATTTTGCTTTGTTTGTATACATATATTTACCCTTTTTAGAACGAGCTTCCGTCATACACTGATTGCGCACGTTTCATTTTCGTTTGTTCAACCTGTTCATACATTTAATCAAATAAAATTATCCCGAATATTATAAAATAACCGCGTTTTACTCCTATTACTACATTAACTCAATAGCAACTTCTTTCATATCAAGCTTACCTTATATTTGGCTGGTCCAGAGAGATGGTTCCAGGTAGCAGGAGAATAATAGTTCCATACTCAGTGAAGTAGCACTTATCCGTGTGTGCCAAATTTACTTGATCCAAGCTCTGGTAGGAAAACGATGGAAAACTAGAGTCAACACTGTTCAAATAGTGCACTCCAATTAGCAAGTGGTCCTAACGGTGCTCCGTGAGATTACCGCATCCTTTTGAGGAAAACCCTCTCCCTTGTCACCTCTGAAGGTGACCGGGCTAAATGGTGTAATACTCAAATCAAACCATTTCAGTGTTGACCAGCGCGTCGGCCAAGGTCACCCTTAGTAATCAGCGAAATCTTTTTCAAATATATATATATATGCCTTTTGGACTATACTATCCATCACAGTTCAATGTGCTTCCACTTGTGTGTGTGTGTGTGTGTGTGTGTGTGTGTTGCCACTTCCGGCTTGCCATGCCGTTCGTCATAATAGCATCTTGTGGGTTTTTTTTCCATCGGATTCCACATCCAGCACTGTATGCGTCATCTGTCTGCATCGCGGCGTACCGCTAGCACCAGTGTATCCGTACGTGTTCGACGAGGAAGGCACGTTGAAACATATAAAGGACAACGCTGTGGCGCTGAGGGTAACGCTCAATTTCTATATTTATAGCATCCACAGAACCGCTACCATGCTGTCGCTGGCTTTGTACGCTCAAGCCACATATAGCGGGAACACTAATTTGATTTGGGCTGAATTACTGGTACTTTCGTTATGTCCCGTCTTGCTTGTCTATACAATAGGAAAACTACGCAGTATAGCGTGGCACCTCAAGCTCTCGTCGTCTGGAACGCTCGGTCGGCTCCAAACATAGTCTCTGTTCTGCCTACACATGAACTAGCCGTGATACAGGGTGATGATTTGTCTACAGGTTTATCCATCACTCGTGCCGTTAATTCATTACGATCTACATTAGAAAGCTGAGCGACATTACACGGTGCTGCACCGTCAAGAGGCGGCGTGCAGAAAAACTTCAGCAGCAGGAGCTGCCGCTGTTTGTGGGTACAGGCAAATGTAGTTTTATTGTCATGATAGTCGTTGTTGTTATAATAGAAATCCATAGTAAAAAGGAATTTTTATGCTTATCTGCCGTGCAAACCTCGTCCATTCACTTATTTCTGGGTTCGTATCGATTCGACGCTATCGTCAAGGCAGTGGCTTAAATTAATTGCTATCTTTAATAAAGCGGTATTATGTTTTCTTTGGCTTGAATAACAGTCGCCGCCTTTAGCGAATTACATACCACAACGTTCGCTGAAGTTAACATACGTCCTACAGACGTGTTCTGTATTGTATGACACTGAGGCTAATTAATTTTTTTTAAGTTTGATCTCGGTGGGTAACACTTACTGATTGGGACAAGTCGCTCACAAAACCCAAGAATATAAAACAATAACAGTACTGACATATTATATTTCGAATTTTTTGCTGTGTTATCAAATCAAGTAGTCGGCAAATGCATGAATGATTAAACTGCCTCCTATTTTATACAGGGTGTCACGATTCCCCAGAGTTATTATCGATATTAGCGTTTTACGTTTCAGAATGAACTTAATTAACCTAATTAATAACTAATTCCATATTTTCTGTCGAGTAAGCTAAGTTGTTTTACAAAAAAAATCTACATATCCGCGGGTCTTATATTATATAATAACAACTTATAATAATTATCTGATTTTCTTTATCTTTTACCTTCGTGTTATATGACTACGACCCTATAACTCGCTATCCACGCTACGGCTGGCACACAGAACCTAAAATGTTTCCAGTTCTAGGTCCCGTACTGTGGTAAACCCCGCTTCCGAACGGCTTTCAGCACGGGACGACATATGCCCCAGCTCAGTTCTAAAACCAGATCACCTGTCGTTCTTTGGGGTTAGTCGACGAATCCGTTACCATTGCAATTTCACGAGTTCCAATATTCGTCGACCAAAAGATATCCACCAGAAGATTACGTATGACTTGTTGCAGACGACCTGTAGCCCCTATTCGGTGCCTCAATTTGTCCTAGAGTTCTTGTTTGTCACAATCGAATGTTATCTTTGTGTTAGATATCTCTAAATATGAACTATGAGCTCCACTGAGGGTTAACTTACATAACTGAGTCAATGGATTTACAAACGAAAGCACTTAATCTGAACGTACATAATTTAGCGGCTCTCTAACTTCGTTTTCTGAAGCATACATGTATAATTTTTCAAAATACTATAAAACATGAACTAGGACTAAGACAAAATATAAAATGATCACCTAAAAATCCACAGGTTGTGCAGCGACGATGCGTTAATGGATGTGCTTCCGCGATCGAAATTTTGAGAATAGCTTGACATTTAACGATTCACGGTAACGACTTGCGCATCTATCCCTGACGCTAGATCTTTTAATGATGGCCTGCAAAGAGCAGAGCTTGAACGGAAGTCCACCAAATCTTAGCTCAATATTTTAGCCTGATGGGGAACGCTTAGGCCTGCGCAAACTGGAGAAAGGGAAAAAAAGCAAAGACTAATTGAAGCAGCCCTCGCAAACGCAACCTGCAGTCAAAGGACTCATGGCAGACACATTAAAATCGAGATCTTATATTTCTCTTTTCTTTCAAAGATAAGGGTGTTTCCTTGTCGAACACTGTAGAAACGCCAAATCGAGCCCTAGAGAGTTTGAACGCTACAATGAAAACTACACATCTTTCCATTTCCGAACTCCTGTAGGAGACACAAGGATCGAGAGATGATTTTGTTCCGCCATGGTGGATCAAATACTAAAGCCAAGAATATCCAAGGTCACAGTTATTGTAAATGGGGACTTTTTACGGAATTAAGAAAAACTGTTTACCTGCGCTTACGTATGCGTGAAGGTAGGTGAAGGAACCGAACGCGTAGAATGTCTGTCAGCAGCAACAAATCATCAATGTTGAAGTCACAAAAGAACGGTAGAGCTTGTCGTCCACAGCGCAGATAAGAACTATTTCCCACCTGGGTGGAAGCACTTAGTTGTCTGTATCTACTGTACGTTCTCGGCCAGTACCGGATTGGGCTACACAACGACCCCTGCGTCGTTTCTACAACCTCCAGGGCTTACTCTCTGAGATGATTTCTACCTTAAGGACAAAGTAATGAGGAGTTGGTGGCTGGTTGCTGACAAACGGCTAGGAGCAGAACGACGGCTCACGTAATAGCATCATGCAGGCACACAGACCGGCGAGAAAATCGTTTACCGGGGTTTGCCCGCTTCGTCGGAAGCTAGCTCTAACCCTGAGTGATAGATATGAAGATAGAACATGTAATTACGTAAGAAAACTTTTTTTTTATTTCCCGCTACAGAGCAGAGCATTTTTCCCCTAATAATACCTCTTGAGATGTAGGTTCCCGAAGACAGCTGTATATATGTACACAACTGTGGCATGGTCAGTGATATATGGTTAGCGTGCGAGAGTACATACGGCAGTAACTTTCATGGCAGTCAGTACCTGATTAATTGGCGATTACGTTAGGAAAAATGCTTGCCGGAAATAAATGATTTAGCATCTATTTCCAGCGCAAATTTTTCATAGCAGAATTGCTTCCATACCTCTTCCTATGCAAGCTATTGAAAAGGGCAGGTAACTTTAGAGAATATTATTGAAAGAAAACCCCACGTAATTTCTGCCGCGTCTACATGAATTGTTTGCATCGACATATCACTAAAGTACGTTATGTAAAAGCGTTCTTACGTAACTGAAGATTTACTATATTAAATTAAAGCAGATTTCTACTTCAGACAGAGCAGACAGGGCTACTGAAACACGCATTCAACATGTTTGTCGTTGTTTCAGTATTCATGGAAAGGAGTTACGGTGGTGCCAAAATTAGCATGCTAAATACCTGATTTAGGGTCAATAGCTGAGGTAACCTTGTTGTCAAGAACTAGTTCATTCTCAATATACCTGTACTAATGCGCATGCGTGAGAAGCATGTCAGCTTATTTAAACATGTCCGAGAGAACGACATCGTATATCACATGAGAAGACGTATACAATATTTCATCAGAAATTATATATAGATACCATTGGCAACAATGCCATCATTTCTAGAGAGGACCTTGAGCCTTGAGTGTAGCACTACGGGTATCTATTGCGCATTATATTATATGCATTGTGATAGCGTTTGCTATGTCCATGAGCATCGTCACTACACAAACGAACACGACAAATACCAAAGTAGGTCGATAATTAATTTTCCATACGTTGTCTTTCCACTTTAGGCCATTCCCAGACATTTTTCCCCTATTAGATATTGAATAGGTACACACTGTCAAACATTTCGTGCCTGCTAGCGCACGACTTTATGAGAAAAGGGCTAACATCTAACATCGTTTTGCCCACACAGTCATATAAACTTGGGTTTTATTAAGATTTGTATTACGTTTACGTGCATAAATTATTGATAAAGGTATTTGTTCTTGAAGTGGTTGCCTTACGCGAATCATCCGCGTATGAGAAGAGAAGATGCATGTGAATATAAAGTCTGGATAAATATTAAACCTAGGTATAACGCAGTTATATTTAATTACGTCCCTAATAATTACCTTGCCATAGACACTATGATCGTGTTCTGAGGGGCTGGTATAAGATTTGTCTTCTCAAATGGATTAATATCGTTTACAATGTTCAATCTGGACATAGCTCAGGTTGTTTTATATAGAAAATGTGTTACGTACGGGTCAACAAACAAGCTTTGGTTAGTGTTAGAAAATTTCCGCATGCGTTTGTCGATTCTACACATTAAATTTTCGAAGGAAAAGGCTTATTTTACTATATTGATAGAAGAGAATGCTAATATGTTTTTCATAGGAAAGCGCTGGTGAAAAAAATGGTACCCTAGTTAATATGGTACATGAGCTCAGTCGAAAGACGTACCTCATCTCTGCAAATTCATACATAGAACTCATTGATGTTGACCAGATTTTGTGACAGGTAACGGAAAAGTACCGAGCAGGATCTAGCTTCCAAGGTGAAAGAGAAAGAGGTATTATTTTACTTCTACCTGTTAGATCTTACCTACGACCCTAAGCAGCAAAAGGCCAGCTACATGCTGGCTGGGCCTATATATTATATATATTATGGGATTATATATTTGTTTCGATTCGTGTATATGTACGTATCGCCCACACTTTCCTTGTTTGTTCTTGTGTTTGTTTCACTCGATACATCTTATAGGGTTTTGTATAAATTTGATATTTGTGACAATTTCTTGATTCCGAGCTAACTGAAACATTGGTACTTGAGTAATTTTGATTGAACAATATGTATTTGACTAATTGCAGTACTTAGATGGACTATATTACATTAAACTATAACCTCAAGGTCGCGGTAATTCTAGGCTGCAGAACATATATGTCGATCAATATTGTGTATCCTAGTTTTGTGCCATGCCAGCTACAATCATAGGGGTAGCTCTCGTGTTATATATTTGGCATCTGGACGTCGTACCAACACCGACGGTTCAGGACCTACAACCTTCACAAGCGTCATATAAATCTTGAGGGAAAAAACAGTTAGAACTACGTCTAGGCGTTTGCATCTCTCGCTATAGAAAGCCGTAGCTTAATCTATTTGAAATCAAGATGTGCTTACGACTTTCGATTTGACTGAGTAACCTTTGTACCAATAACGCAAAGTTTACGTGTTTTAATGCTGAAAAATTCAGATGCTAGATAACTTTTCACAAGTAAACATAATTTCCTTCGCATCATCCAAGCACATGTGGAAGTAAAGCAATCACACGCCTTCGGGTTCATTATCAATATCATCATTAGCATTACTAATATCTTTTATTGCCTGCGATCCTTTCATATCGCGGAGCAAAGTATTGCTTTAAGTTAATCCTATAAACCGTCCAGAGCGGGTCCCGATCAGCCTGAAATAAGAAAGTCGCAGCCGTCTAGGCATGATATGTAATAGTGGTAGTCTTAAATCGGCTTGAACTGACCACGCGTTTAGGCAAGGAACGCCTCAGCTACCAGTCTTTCCGGGTTCTCCAGATGGCTAACAGAGCGAGCATGCACGGAACTGCGTGGGTCTGCACGTGGGCGTGCGCGAGCACGTGAAACCGCGCAACCCCTTCTTTCTCCAGGAAATGGTCGCAGTCGCAACTGTAAGGAGCTATTGTAACAGCAGTTTCATGTTATTGGTTCCGAGGGGTAAACACGAGCATTTTGCGGATCCTTGAACTGGGATATGGCGCAAACGCAAGATTCCGATGATTGGCGTACGAGTCACGAGGTTTAAGTACGACAGGTTAACAGCACGGCCTATATCAAGAACCGAATAGAAGGTAGAGGAGCATTGTGAGTGTTCAGAGAAAAACTGATTAGATGAACAGTTAAATAAGAGAAACGACCCTAGCCACTGGCCATGGCCTCCGCAAAATTTTATTTGCTATCACAATTAGTCAGCTGCTTTCCTTCACGAAGGCTGTACACTGAGTTGGATACAATCGATGTGAACTATTTTTTAAAAGAAAAACACAATAGGAGGGGCGCAAACAACCGTCGTAAATGGAAGACCAAAAAAAAATTGAAAAAAAACGCCTACAACTAGGCTACATTTCATCGATAGAATTTATTTAGTTGAACACGCAGTGTCGAAGTAGACAGTTCACCTCTGTTTCTGAAAGCTCGATTCTAAGAGAGTTCCTTAGCATATCGAGGTTTCGGTATTCCGCGAATAATGTTTAACAACAACTAGACGTTACATACAACTTCATTAGGGGGCACCATAAAAGCATATATTGGATCGAACCAAATTAGATTTACAGACTCGTTTTTTATTTTGCCCATTTCCGCTTGATTCACAGCGACTTGATCCAAAAGGAAAGCCTTGACGGTCGTGTTATAAACTGCTATTATATGTACGTCTTATACCTTGTTTGGTATTACCAGAGGGTTACCGTTAAATGATTGTCGTTACAATGCCACCACGTAAAGCCACGCCTTTGATCTTATTGGCAATAACAATAACGCTCGCCTCATTTCGATGTGCTGTTATTGCTGTTGTTGTCGTTGAACGTTACGGTTTTTTCGTAATACTCGCAGCCATCTCTATGCAAGCACACTACCTAGGGTAACTTTTGGTGTGAAGCCAGCGAACGTGTTAGCAGAAAGACGGGTTACGCCTAATCGAAGATTTACGTTAATCCTGTCATCAATACGGACCGTCTAGGGCTGAAAAGTGTTTCACTCTGGGCAGGGCTCATGTCACGAGAACCTGCCGGAGAAAGCAACTGAATGAGATTTTTATACCGGTCGGAATTGCTTGCTGTCATTTGGGTAATTTGTGCTGAAAAGTAACGTTTTTCTATAATAGCTTTTTTCCCGCCCTTAACTCAGGCTCGAGCTAGTATTTTTCCAAAACATCCTTTCGCGAAGGTTTTATGAGAAAGATTGATTCCTCGAAATAGAGCAGAGATGGAGAGTTTAGGGGAATCACACCTAAAAATCTGGAAGATGTGAACTAATCAACACTGCGGACGCACAGCCCAACGACTATTTCCGTATATTTTTGCCGTATCTACTATTTGGTAACGCATTACAAAACAAAGGGCACATGCGCGTCAAAAAAATACACACATATTTCGTTATAACTAGAACATGCTCACATTTAATAGCTACACAAACAGAGTATTCGAGGTAATTCTGCGTCATTTTTATTTACAATGCATTCAAAGCTGTATTCCTTTTCGTCATGGGCTATTCCGTATAATTAATAATTAGCTATCTCAAAGCAACTTCGTACTTTGTTGCGCAAGTAGGCGAAGCTGAGCAGTAACGAGTGAGACCTAAATAGAAGGTAGTATATATTCTCAGCGAATAGCCGCATCCAGCGTCGTCACATGGCGAGACCGCCTGTGAACGTGCCCAGTAAATCGCTGACGTAGCTACGTTCGAAATACATCTGTCTCATTATGTGCTCCCCGTGACTCAGAAACGCTCTCTGTGTTTTGGTATACCGATTATAGGACAAGATTAAAATTAAAAGAACCTTACGTCGTCGCCTCTATTAAAAATGTAACGCATGTTAATGGCCAATATATAGTAGGAAATTGTTTAGCAAACCTGAAGCGTCGGTTCTGTAGAGCTGCGATCGACTCCAAGCTGAAAGTTCCGTTGCCGAATGTTATTTTTAAAATACGTTACGTGGACTCTGAATGGACCGCTAAACGAATTTAGACATGTCTGAACGTGTCACTTCGTCATATTTATATGAAGTGCATTCTAAAATATTAACATAGATACGAAAAACGCGGCCCATCTTCTCTAGAGCTAACATAAACATCTCCGTTCACTGGCCCAGCGCAGGCAAACTTGGAAGTTACCACTGTGGAAATAAAAGGATATAGCTCACAGAAAGTTGTCTTAGGCAAGACCCCCTTCAAAACAGCCAATATCGATATTTATTGTGACAATCAAATTTATTTCGGCAGTTCTTCGCCATATATCAATCAATATACATATATTGATTCCTGCTCCGAAGCTGACATACGCAGGATAAGGTTGATACAGCATCATCGTCTGTCACAGAATAATATTGATAAAGCTTTGCAGAAGACGCGTATTTTTCTAGAGAGATTCGGTTGAAGCACACTTCCAAATAAAGTAAATTGATGGTCACCTTATGCCTGTTAATTGTCACAGGGCAAGCAACTACAGAAGGAAATCATCTTCACTAGAACTCAAGCAGATTGGAAGGTTTAAACCTAAGCAGGTCGACACAATTGCCGAGCTTGCGCCTTCGATAAAAACAATAAATTAGTGACTTTTTATAAACGACGAAGTCACGTTCGTTGAGTACATGCAATGTGAGATCCCTTGAATGGGGACAAATACAGTCCTCGATAAAGCAAAGTATCACCAATACAAGCCACCGTCTCCAAAACACACAACAGATCATCTGTAAAAATGGGCATTACTGTTCCATAAGCATGAAATGTCATCAGACACATCAAAACTACTTAGAGTCATCCATAACGTCAAATAAATGAGTTGTCTGAACCTGAAGGGAAATACCAAGGCGACCCTTTGCCTAGCCAAAACAATGTTAATCAAATAACACCAGCGACATCGTTCTGGCAGCTATTTTTTTTTAAAGTCGATTGTCGAGTTTCAGAAGGGCTTAACCTTAAATAGCAAGTTTTTGTACGTGCTGAGAGCATGTATTAGCGTGCCTTTATGCACGACTGCGACACTATCCACGCGTCGTCAAATGACTGGCTGAAGCTCTAAAAGTCCCCGAAAAGGTACATAGCCGACAAAAGTGAACCTACCGGATCTGTTATCTATCGATACGAGCATTTGCTAATGAATAGACGTATTGTTATTCTAATGACACTTCAAAGCAAATTGCTAAAACCGTTTGGAAGCATGCCATGACGGTGCTATGACAGCTGCTACAAATACTCGCCATGTTTAGATCACGACGTAAAGCAAAGAGCTAGCAACTTAATTAAGCGAAATGTACGCACGCCAAAAAAAAAGTCCAATCAGGATGTCTTTACAATTTTTAGTATCTACTACCAGACCCTTGAAAAGAATACTCTGCATCTCGCAGGCCCCATTCACAGAAGCGTAATTTGCTAAACAATTTATCTGAAACTGTAAACGCTCGAGCCACACAATTCGATGGAAATATGTTCACCCAAAGTGCTTGACAGGTAACCCATTTTACCGACGTGAATGAATTTAACGCTATACAAATACGGGGACGTTACGTTTAGTGAGATACGACGATTAAAACACACTGTGGTCCTTATTTAGCTGTGAAACCTCACTAGATAACCAAGTCTGTATCTTGGAGAAATGCAGTATATAATTCGCAAAAGTGGTAATCCTGTTGATAAAATATAAAATTGCTAGACGAATTTTGTCACGTTTTTTCCGTTGTGCCTGAAAGGAGCGACTTCAGCCGCGATTAAGGCTTATACGCGTTATCAACTAGTTCGTTTGTCAAAAACTATAGACATAATTAGGATGAGAAAATGTCGTATCAAATGTTGTTATTGTAAATCGACATTTGTTAGAGCTATATTATTTTTTTGAAGGTGACTTAGCGTTCCTTTGTATGACTCTTATTATGCGTTCCTTTGAACATGCTTTCTTTAAGCTTTTAACAAAGGAAAAAATCGAATTCTCTGCAAATGATTATTATATACATATGTATTGTGGTGACAAAAGCATAAGAATACTTTGTTTGGTTCTGCACAAATCAGGGCAGATCAAACCTAGGAGCAATTCGTAAGTTTTAACGAAATGCTGGAGGGCATATCAAGCCACAAATGTATCTGTTTCGTAGCACAGGGCGGTGTCTCATAATCTATCTGTATCTACTTTTTCCCACACGTCGAGGCTAATACTAATTGCGTGTCCAGACGACTTTGGACCTCGATGACTGTATACGTATAAACACCGTCGGAACAGATGACCGATATCCCAAACTGTCTCAAGTGTATGTAAGCGTTTTTTTTTTATAGTTTATCGTTTGGATCCTCCATTCGAGCAATGTTTTCTTTCTACCCTACATTGGACACGCAATATTATTCATTTCTATAGAAATAATGTTTTTATAT
>NW_019213557.1:0-17851 GCF_002532875.2 Varroa jacobsoni | reverse complement strand
GAACAAGCTGCACGATGATCTCTGTACGATTATTCGTATTTTAGACATTTGGACGCCATGTCACTTTGGTTCTTACATTTCCATTGAAGGTTATCCTATGAGGTTATCCCTAGTAAAAGTAAGATTGGTTTCTGGTTTATGATACTAGTATTTCCTTTATCTGTACTGCGCATTTTCTTTCAGCTTGTATTCAGTTAAGGTTCCTTCAGTTTTCGCAGAAGGTGCTGACCCATAATGGTCAATGTTGTTCATATGGGCCCAGAGGAAGGCGACTGGGTTTTGATTCTTTCTGCTCTTATTTTCAGATTCTTTATCTATGTGAATACGTAAACATAAAATAAAGTCAAATATCAAACATCGCGATTTTACTATCTCAATAAAAACTTCACACTCAGCTAATTTTTCTCATGAATGAAAGAGCATCTCGGCAAACGGCATGGAGCTGTTATGCAACCATCACTAACGCCAACAAGCCTCAGTCACAGGTTGGTCGAAAAGGACAAATCGAATGGGGTCGCTCACTTCCTGTGTGCGTATCAAGGAAGCACTGTGATTAACAATGACTGACATAACGGTAACAGAGAATTTGTTAGCCGGTCACGTAGTTGACAACACGTGTTGAACCAAACGGGGTATCGTTATCAAATCGGCTTCTACTTACTGAGATGAAATTTCAAATCCTAATCTACCCTATAGCCGCAGTGTTATCTCGACATAGCCTTACGCATTTACAGCACAGGGACTCCTTTGTCTAATGTGTACTTCTAGAGAACATGAGTTGGCAAAATAAAAAATATTGCCTTTAGGCCAGCTGGCCTCGTATCGTATTTCCTGCCTGGGTCTTGTTGACTAGACGGTGAGTAACCGCGAAGGTTCGTTCAACGAATACTTCGCACAGTATAGCCAAAGACATTAATTTATACCTCTAAGTGATCGTTACTCAAGTAAAACGATGCTGAACTGAGAAAGTACGGGGCAACCACTGCGAAACGCTCCGTATTTTCCGGCTTAAAGAAATAGAGAAGTTGTTATCACTTTCCCATGCAAACGATTCTTACTCGTGACTTTGTCCTGCACACTTCTGTTCCATATATATGGCATCAGTACAATGTGATTATTATGATTATGTATTATGCCGTATAGTTTCATATCTCACTTGTTAAGGTGGGAGTAACTGTAGCTTTGCAACACGTATGCGCATATGGTCATATCCTCCGTATATCTAAAATCGCACCCGGTATTAGCTCTTGTGGACGCACGGCCTACCTTGCTTTGAGGTTCTCAAATGCGAGTGACATCCTACTGTGTACGATAATCGATAGTTTCATATTGTTAGACGGGGTCCGGCGTAGAGTCAGCGCCCAGTTGTCAAGAAATTGTCGAAACGAGATTGGCAGGAAACAGAATATGTTATAATAATAATAATAAAAGCGTCGAACAAAAGAAATGCTAACACTACGGTCATCCTCCTTCATATCTGGGTAGCAAACCGTAGCACGTATTTTTTCATTGGCAGTGTCGATTGGAAAATGGAAATGATAGTCAAAAGTAATCTGCTAAAATCATTTTACCATGGCTTAAATGATAGCTGCACTGTAGTTCGTCGTCGTTTTAATTTCTTCTTGGTCGATTAGTGGTACTTCGCGTAACTTGACTTCGTTGACATTGTTATAGTGGACCTGCCCAGTCCCTAATGTCAGGACTGGTCTTTTTTCTATTCTATCCTTTGAGTGAAAATGGTATAGTACCGAGCAACGAATACATTGGTGATTGTTGGACATTTATTTTTTGAAGGCCACCTAGAGTTGACCTTCGTTTCTCACAGTTTTCGTCTCGGATGGATATCAATTAGACATAGGCGATTTGGCACCATGGCACCGATTTATGCCCTTAAAATCATCATCATCACTATCGTCTGTCAGCAGCGTTGCCAACCAACATGGTGAAACTAAGTGGCAGAGAAAAGTAAGTTCAAGAACGTTATTTTTATCTCGCGTCAACGTGCAGACGCTCGTTCAAAACGACTTTGCCACATTCTGAGTAAACAGATTTCTTGGACTCGAAATCGTAGAAGATCCACACATTTTAGTAAGCACATACAATTGTTACTGTGAGGTCTGTTTGTCAATACGTCTAAAAAATCAGCGATATACATGCTCGCGTTGTGTCAGCTAGTAGCTTTGCGGTGGGTTAAGTTGATCGTAATACGTAAGTGGCTTAGGGATGCCAGATGCTAGTTTCGATTAAATAAAGCCAGTTGAGCGATTCTGTAAGTACACTATCAAAACAGTAGGTAACCGCATATAACGTTAAATATCACTAAATTTAGAATCAAAAGAGACCTATGATATAACACTAAACTAAATCTGGAACGCTTTATTAAAAGTAAACCCCTTAAGATCGTCCAAAAGGCGGGAATTTGGAGGTCATTTCGAAGATTTCGTTCAGAGGTGCACACTTCACGCGAGCGAGGTGCGCCTTCCTGTAACTAACGACGGTTCGTTATAGAAAAAGACACCTCGAAAAGCCTACGGCAGGTGTCTCATTAAACAATGGCTCATCATATATGAGTCATATTTATGTCAGTATTAGTAAGTGCACACGTCTGAACGTTCTAAGGAATGGTTGTTGTCGAGTCTGCTCCTATTGGTGGTCGCTTCATCGATATCGACAAGAGATTTCGAAAGTAACAGCTGTAGCACATCAGGCCTGAGAAGGCTTTTTCGATTGTAAGAAGTATTCCCTCGGAGCTATTGCTGAAGTTGTTTACTAATTTGTAATGGTGCAGACTCGATGGGTTAGATTCAACGACACCCTTGACACAGCACCCTAGGGCAAAGATCATCTAAGATTATTTCAGCTTTAATGCAGGTTCTACGCCTTGCTGGCACATTCGCATCGCAGAAGAGAAGTACAACCCGTGTTTACTCCGTTATCGGCCGCACTTGAAAGACTCCAGGAAAGAGTGTTCCTATGCCATCAATGACTTTCCATGCCTCTGGGGCATTGTCCGTCACGTCTATACTGAACCACATCGTTTACGAACAGGACCGATAAGAAGTAGCAGATATGTCGACAAGACTAAACTATTATATAGAGAAGTTCCGTGGCAATTGACTACGGGACGTCTAGTTGGAGTAGAGCGTTCGTAGGATACTTGATTTAACGACTTGGCAGCATTAGCTAGGATTGGTTTTTGCTTTTTCATTACTACTGCAAGCCGTCCTAGTAGCTGGCTACCACGATCGAGTGATCTAGCAAGCGCTCTAGGAAAATTTTCTCCATTAGTTGTTCTTAGGCGTTAGAAAAATGATGATCATTGCGCTTCTGACCACCTCAAATTTGAAGTAAACCAAACGAGAATACAAATGGGGCAAATTATCTATTTGCCTTTTTTTGGATCCGCATAATTTGAACTTATTATTTATAAAGTGATATGGTCAGGAGGTCAATATTCTAATCGTTCGATAATAAAAAACTTACTTCGCAATTTTGTTAAATTGAAAAATAATTCCAGTTCCATAATAAGATATTAACCTTATCAAATAGATTTGAGGCACAGAGCTAGGACATAAACAAGGCATGATGCCTTAAACCACTTTCGCTTTCGAGGAAAACTGCAATTAAATTTCGCAAACTTTTCTCGGAGTAACCATAATCTGGGACGTTTGCTGCAATCCAAACTTGGCTATAGGGTTCGCCGATTAATGTGCTAAGCCTCATGCGTTTCAGGTTATTCTCAATAGACTACGTTCGTTGGAAATTCGCAATTCAATATTTAAACGTTCGAACAAATTCACCGTTGTAGAACTCTATCGAATACTGCTCCAAAGATCAACTACCTTAATAGAAAATTAAGTGCTACAAAATTTGTGTGACTAGAAAAGGTCGCTTCTAGCGCAACTTGTCGCCAAATTACTATAAAATTATGTCTTCATCGAGACAGGGTGGCAACGTGAAAAGGGCTTCTGTTTAAACCAGCGAAGGGACAGCTAAGCTTAACAGCATGTGACTTCGTCGTGGAGTATATCCAAAAATTAATTTTTAACCGTATTTTCAATCAAATCTTACAGAAAACAGTTCGGTTCCTGCAAGCGCATATTAGATTTCTTTATTTACTCCCTACGTCGCTATATGATAGTGTTATAAGGGTGGCATAGTTATTCTTTTTTAAAATAGCCTTGCCGTTTTTGCTTTCAGTACTTGATGTTCAAAATTAAAAGGGACCCATCCGTTGGCAGGTTGACATTACTCCACGCCACGCTACGCCTTACTTCATGACCACCTGAGGTGGGTGTGGCTATCCTTGAGCCAGAAACTCACAGCCTCCAGAGAAGGCCTGTTTGGGCTATAAGTTCAGATAGAAGCATATTCTAAAGTGGCCACTGTCAGCAACGATATGCCGAATTGCAAGTTCCTTCAATAATTGTAAGGATGTTCATCATTTTTAAAAAAGGAATTGCATCAAAGGTGATACGCATGAAGGTCAGCCTCATCGAATTCTAGTAAAACTCCTAAGTACTATCTCGTTGCTCGTACTTCTTATGTCATCGTTCTTAACTTTCTCGTATCTCCATATTCACGCTAATACAATAGCTTCGAAGTGCACTTACATACCAATATGGAAAGGTTATCTCGTGAGTATCTATAGTCAATTTTTTTTAATCACTAGAGACTTTATATTTTACAATTTCTCGAAATCACGACACGAGCTTCTTAATGATACTCAAAAAATTACATTTTCTTAAAATTTAATGATGTAAACAGACAAAATTAACTTAAGTGATTTTAAGGAATACCTTTTTTGAGCAGCTCATAAAAGTGCTTGCACCAAATACAATGAAAGGATGAAAGTTACCTGACAGGCAATATATAACCGTTAAATTGAAGGGGCGTGAAGGACATTTGCCGGATTGGCGCGTAAATGAATAGCTATCTACTACATATATATATATACGAAAGTCTTCTATTAACTAAACAGGCAACCTATTCGAACGATGCATCATTCCACGTTGGTTATTTGTGAATGGCCTTACGCAGCTGCATTATCTCTTACTCTGAACAATCGTCTGATTAGTAATGACTGACGCCGTGTTACATATGTAAAGCGTTTGATAAAATTAGAATATATATATATATATATCCAAAGAACCAGTATTAGTTATTCCAAGTAACATACTATCGATATCGACGTCGGTTACATTTTCTAATTTTATCAAGTGCTTTACAACTTTAAAAAAGAAGACTCCTGTGAGTTTTTTACTGTCAGATTTCGTCACACCATACGGGATCTCGGTAGTATCTATCGGTAATATCCTAACATAATACATGGAATTTATCTAATATTACTTAGAGAAGTAAACATGTTACATTGTCAGATGTTCGATTTTGCTATTGGGAGTTCCAGATACGCAAGCCATTACCCATATTGTGTATACCACAGTCTTTGCTTATTTTACACGCGAACCTCTTCGTCTTTTCATTACGCATTAGACCAACGTCAGTCAAAATAGTAACGAATAGAATATATATAAAAGGGCAAATAAGTGCCACTTGTTGATTATGTACGTCTCATAAGAAATAAGCCATCATTGATTTATTATAGATTGGAAACCTATCAGGCCTGTCTAATTGAACACTGAATAGCTGTAATATTGACCCTGTAGAATCCTGCCTTATACCCTAGTTTGTTCTTGGCATTTGCGAAGGCTCAAGGATCTATTTCAGGTGTGTCAATCACGTAGTCTGCTAAAAGAAGACCCTAAGCGTTCAAACCGGACCGCCCACCCGCCTGCTGTGACTGAAATAGATGGTACTGACCAGATCGCCCCTATGTGGATTGCGCCCACATGTTCATAGAATAAGAACCGTATTAAAAGACAACAAAATTTGAACACTAGAACCATAATCTGCTATTTCTGAATCTGATTTCTAGAACCATAATTTGCTTCTATTCGTTATGGCGGGGGCAAGATAAATGGTAAACGAATATCAAACAAAAAAAATTACCTTTTTGCAGAAATGCCAAGGCCTTGTTGCATCATAATATTTTGTGATAAATGTCGGATGTCCAACTGGTCCTTGTTCTTTAGATAGGTTTACGCATAGTTTGCTTTTATGCTGCCAACAACTTAGTTACGAATACTCTTGAATTAAAGAAAATAGTGGCAAACAAAGTCAACATTAACATTTCTTATATAAATGCATTGCGTTCAAGCGTTGTTAGGTGTCTTTTTTTGATCAAACAATAGACTAGTGGACCAATAAAATCAGGAAATTTCTCTAATTATTCAGATGGATGTTTGATATACTGAAATTTATTTGAGGAGTTTCAGATTTTCCTGACATTGACTGATCAGTGTCAGCGATCAGCGACAACTGGTCCGTATGGCATCTTCTAGTTCAAGAAGTGACGGGTCTGGTCAAGATTGCCCCTAAAAAATGGGTAGCAGTCGCAGAAGAACTCTCGATTTTGTCAGTCCTATATTTGATTATTTTTTTCAATTTATCAACAATTGACTAACTTCTCCTCCTAGAACACAACGTTGTTTCAGGAGGGGTCAGCTGATGCCGGCTAAGGTATTCTTCCTTTGATCTCCGGAATCCTGGAGAGCATCCATTTTGATACTGATCTTATTATTTGCAAACTCAAAAAACTCCCTTCTAAATTTAGTTTCATTTCCATATGTTCTATAAAATAATTTTTAAGCTTTCTCCATAAAAGTCACTCGATCCTATGGAAACGAATCAGTCAAATCAAAAGCTTCATTAATTACGCCTATTCACAAGAAGAGTGCTAGATTTTTTTGTAAACAATTATTGGCCAATAGCTTGAAAGTTCATAGCTCGTTTAATTGAAAAAAACAAAAGAAGTTTACAATGACCACATTGTGGCTTACCTTGCATTCAGACGACTTTGGAATATTAAGCAATATCAATTCACGAAGGATAAATACGCAGTAAGTAACACAGCTTACTCATGGTGACAATCCAATGACTGGCCATTGTTTTACGATTAGCGCGAAAAACTTGGCTAGGTTTTTTTTTTAATTTTCCCTATGTATTCATGTTTATCGCAGAGAAAGTTCATCAGCTTTTATAAATTAAATAAAACACTGTCTAACAGATTTACTTTTAGGAGAGCATGCCGTTTAGGTGATGTAATTTGGTTCTTCTTCTATTTGTTAATATACTCATGCCCGATAGAAGGGATGTTGTTTTAATCGGGGCTCAGAATGAGTCCGGATGATATCGAACTAAGGCTCCTCTGGCCATCGCTAATTAGCTTAGCGAGTGGCAGATGCTGTATCCAAGTTATGTTCCGCTAACGACATGATCATCTATTTCTACAAATGTAATTTCAAAAACACTCAAATGGATACATAATCGATAATAATTCTTGGAATAAGATCGACAAAAGCCCAAGACTTACGATTACGCCCAAGCTTGATTTGGATCTTCATATTAACTAGATAATTATACTGCGACTTGCTAGTAAGCCTTTTCGGTTTGCCTATGTCGGACTTGTACTCAGACAGCGCTAGCCTCGATCAGTCCTGTGACATACTTCGTCAACACTTCAGCAAACGCACTCCGTAGCAAAATGACCAGCGTTAGAAGACAGAGAGCTCTTATCTATTTTCGTAAGGAACTGTCAATAGACCTAACTACGCATAAGCTCAGGTAATGTGACCTGCAACATAAAATAGCTCTTAACGAAAACATCGTATAAACCACCGAAGCATTAGAAACCTACTAATAATCTAGCACCTCCCCACCCCGCCCCGAGATAACAGAAGTGATTTTGCACTGAATATTGTATTGAAAAATGGTACGAGAGAAAGTGCAAAATGTCGTAGTCTGCTATCTCGTGCACTTTTTTCTCCTGTAATCCTTGTATATTTCTCTAAGCTTATCCTGAAAATAATAACTTTAGAGCGAGACACATGATACTAGAATTCGAAATCCTAGCTATATATCCACTTGTTCTTATGTCGGTGTGACGCTGGCTTTATGTTGGAATCCAACGAAAGACCATCAAAGACAGAAGAATCAGCTCTGGGATCAGGATTGATCGACTTAGTGCATGGATTACTCTTTCTAGACATGCAGATTTAGCGATGATATGTTGAAACGTTCAGAGTAGACAAACGATAAACATACGTTTATCGAACGGTCCATATGATAGGTATAATTTTAAGCGTACCATATGCGAGCAACAGAACTCCGCCTGGTACGACGGAGCTACTTTGCCTAATTGTTGTCGCGCCGATTGTTTTGTTAGTATCATCATTAATCGCACAGGTTGGGCTATACGCCGATATCGGAGCTTTAATAAGCAACTTCTGCTTTTGTCAATCAGAGAGTTTGATCGTATAAGACAGTGCCCAGCTCTCGAGTAATGAACTCACAAATAGCTATTTTTATAAAGTCGAAAGGTGCTCGTATACGTCTGGCAAACACCGGTCTGGTGCTATTGGTAGATATTGTGATGTCGTAACTGTTTCAACATTCAGATTTTATCTATAGTCACTCATCGGTCCCGTAAGGTAAATATTCGTAGAATATGTTTAACGTATAGTGAGAGACAAATAATGTTTCAAATAATACTCTAGCTAAATGAGCATAGGTGCAGGAATTTAAGGCCTGGCAGAGGTCGCCTGCCAATGGATAGAGCAGTCGCACTAAAATCCACTTAAGAGCAGAGATCCATGTTTAATTGAGCGATGTAACGGAATGAATAGTATCATTTTGTCATCGTTACTTAATGTTTACACTGTCACACTGTTCTGTTCTATAGAACGGAGCATGAACTAGATCCCGAAGCGGAGGTCACTCTTCATGCCGGGATATATATACGTAAATGACAGTAGTGACGAATGCGCTGAAATCTTTCTAAGTATGTTCAGTAGCTCAAAACTGGCTGTTACAATCATTTTAGTCAAGCGGATATATAAGTTTAGACAAAGCAGCCGGTGCAATTGAACTTAAGGTAGTTAGCTAATGGTAAGGAGCTAGTGGGATGTGTCATAGACATTTCAAACCCCTTTAGCGTACACATAGACACCGCTTACGTAACTATCTGAAATTGTTAATCAAGTTTATCACCGACAACATGAAAATTATTTTAAAATAAAAATTATGTCCATTGCCTACTGAACGATTGACATTGCATTCAGGTAGGGTTTAACATCTGGTGTTGAATTTAGCTAGGGGCGTTATTTTTCCGCCCGACTTTTATACTACCGTGGCCGTTCGGGGGTGATCGCATCGATGTGTAACGTTGCATTGGCCCTTCATAGATCTTCATGCGAAAGCTGCGTAGGCTCAGCATTAAGCAGCCTGGTCAGACTAATTGGGGAGGCTTTTTAATGGCTTAGGGGCATATTAGGCCACGCCGAAAGCGGAATTATTCGCCACTAGAACCAATACCTATTCTCAACCAGCGCACCTACAACGGATGGGAAGTATTTTATCGATAGGTATACATAGATTAGCTATAACGTCTATCCATACGTTTCTTTTTTTGTTAGCATTTTTTTTAGATAATTCATCACCACGGTGAAGTAGATAGCATCGTCCGTTGTACTTAGAAGCTGGGCTAACTATATCCTTTCTGCTGCCCCATTAGATAGGGAGCTTTAACTCGCTTCTTTTTCAAAGGCGGATGCAGGCGAATATGGGGTTTTTTTGCAAGCCATCTGGAACCGACCTCTAATAAAGCTCCCCACGTTGCTAATCATCCGGTATCTTCACTAACTTATCGATGGGATCGGATCAGGTGATGAAATTGTTCCATAAAGCAGCAGCGGCAAGGGCCGCATAGCGTTTCCTGGATCTATTGTGTAGTTTTCAGCCGAACCAGGTGCTACAGTTCATTCATTGGTTGGTTATGTTATTGGTTTATGTGTATGACACTAATCATGTCTATATACGGCTTCGTTTGCCGTCGAATTTATTGGGGAGAACTTATAAAAATAGTGGTCGTTGTAGTGAACGGAACTTAGGCCAATTACAGCTACTTGTCTGAAAAAAACTTGCCTGAAAAAGATAGCCATTCAAAATATAAGAGCAATAAGAAGTCTGCCCATACTCTCTAGATTTAGCATTTATTTCTTTGCAATTATTGATTAATTTTCATTCAAAACCTGCTTTAAAAAGCAGGCCAAGCTATCGCCCAAGTATTTACTATATCGTAAAATACCCAAGACCTAGTGGCTTGTGATAAATAATAATAATAATAAGGATGAAATGATACCGTTTCATTTTATAGTGTGTCGGGGAGGAGGCAGGTATAATGAAAGGGCAAAGGCAATAACGAGATTCCTTAGATGACCCATAAAGGCGATAGTTCATAACAAAGCTTTTGGGCATACACAGTGAAAGTACTTTTCTAAACCGTGCCGGGTAATGCGTTTCACGTTAATAATCTGAATCCTGACGTAGCAGTTAGTAACGGAGACCATGGGGAGAAAATAGTGAGCAACGTACGAAAACGTACGGGTAGATTAAATGATCACAACGTATAAGGTGACGCAGTAGGGGCCTCAGATGGACTGCTTCATGGGCTATAAAACGGAAATGTAATTTATGGGGTCAAGAGACATCGGACAAAATGTAGAAGAAACGGCAAGGGAAGCAGATGGTATCGTTTTGAACATCGTTTTAAAAACTTTCAAGTTGCTTGGTTTGGAAAAACTTGGACTTGAAGTGACGAGAAAATTGGGATAACATATAAATGTTTAAGAAGGGGGCAATCAATGGGGGGGGGGGGGGGTCCGGGAGAAATTCGAGTGTAGGAGGAAACCAGGTAGGTACCATTAAACTGAACTGCATGACTATCGTAGGTATAGCAAAAAAAGGGAGAACTGTTTCTATTACAGAGACAGTAAGAATAAGTTTTGGAAATATTTGTTAACAGGACGACGAGATATTTGTCCTCTAATTAAACACAAATAAAATTTGAAAGGATAATCAGGGAGCTACTGACATGTGTGAACATAATTAGCAAGAATATGAGAAATTCACCAAAGAAATTTATCATTGATCTAGAATAACCGTGTTCAATAAAAATAACGTAGGTTCGAATCGAGGTCGGCGGTGCATTTGGATGTAGTTCCAAGTTACGAAAACAATTATCGTAACAGAAATCAAAGTTAGTGTTTAGTTTATGTGAAAAACGTATGTCCTTATTCACAAGAGGTTCCAGTCATAGTAGGACAATAAATGGACGTGACTAATTTATTTCTACAGGCATATACTAGACAGCCTTTATCGTTAATTATCTAAAAACGAATGAATGCAGTGTACGCGCATCGCTTACGATTGTTGGGCTTCAATCCTAAACGTCCTAAAAAAGACCTTGCTGAACGTCTCCATATACTAGCAGACGCTTCAAGCTCAAAGCTCTGAAGACCTAGGCTCATGCGGTAAAGATTAAAGATGCTGCTAACCACTCTGTTCGATTGCAAGAAGTATGGCAGATCCAACAATTTAGGGTGCGTGTTACTAAAAACAGTTATTCTGTTTACAATAATTTTTTTGAGAATAAAGTGAAACAATTAATTCAACTCTATCATATAAAGCTATGAAACATTTAGCAGAGATCTTTTGACAATGTGATCCTATATTAGGCTAGAAGTTGTCCACATATCAAATAAAGCACTATAATAACCCACTAGACTCTGCAATGCAATTATGTAGCATTCATCTTGTGCATAGCCATTCGGTGCAGTTGTGGTTCTGCATGCAAATGTATTGACGGTACGTGATCATCAATACGAAGTACATCCAACGGGGGGGGGGGCTATCCGGTAGAGTGAAGTGATAGTAATTATCATACTAATTAATCCAAGACAGTAAAACATAAGTGCTAGCGTAGCGAACTTGGAAGACTTTGCATTTGGGGAACAAGTAACAGCGGTGAGGCCTATCGCCTCGGAGAACGATAAGCGTCTGGTCTAAAGCAGGGGTTACGTATGGCTAGAACATAGCTACCCCCCATTCATCGTAGGATAAAACAAACCATTTCGCTCCACACACAAACACGATAAAGAAATTTTAATCACTGGTAAGCGGCGTCAAGTTTCTGTTTCCAATAATTAAGAGCGCACTGACTATCATATACGAGAGGCTGTGAGTCGGGCGGAATTTACCAGTTTATGTTTTCTCTTAAAAAAGGATCGATGTCTCGGTTATATATTATCTGACCAATGGATAATTTGACAGGTCCGTTTTTCGGGGCCACTGTTTCCTGCGCATTATCTATAGGATGCCCCGAATGGACGTATATGTCCTTGCTCCTGCGTAGAATACTTCGAAGTTAGCAGAAATTCTGCTGCGCGATCTGTCCGAATCGAAATAGGCTTAGGGAACTTTAATCTTCATAAAGATAAGTCGATTGTATTCTATTGCAAACATTCATGGACGACAGTCTTGCATGTTATTATTATTAAAAGAGCTGCTTTCTGAATAGGCGGTGCCTCGTACACACAAAAGAGGGCTCTAATGGAATCTGTGTTTTGTATGCGAAAATGTAATGCTTTTACCAATGCGGTCTGATCACACGTTGTTTTCAGTGCCTCCACCGCCGTTTACGGATCGTGTGATCATGATCGTTAAGATGACGCTTCAATCGATGCCTCGTTATTCTCCAGTATGGTAGATAACCAAACGGAACGATAGCCTTTCTTCCGCAATTGACGTATACATGCCTATCAACATGCGCTACTTTCGTAGTTTAATAACGCGTCGAAAAATATACGTGTACGGTGACTTGAAAGTGTATGATGGGACTGATGCATCTAAAGCCCCAAAAACTTCTATGTAGCATGCACGTATAACGGGCAAATTTCAGGTAGTCCACCTGAGGACCGTTCTAACAAAATGAACCGTTCATTACAGTTGGCGCCTTTTTATTCTATTATAACTTGTACTTTAACAATCGCATGCTATCTCAGTTACTTCAGATCCCGTTCAGCTCGTGCATAAGACCTTAACACCGACGCGTTCCTTGCGATCTCCCTTATAAAACTTAGATTACGTAGACGTGCGCCTTCAACTTGCGGTGCTCAATGCGATACTAACGTTTATTAACTCCCTGACGCTATGAGTGGAAATTAAGCCAGCCGGAAGTTGACGGAAGGTCCATTGTGATGGAAATGAATATTTGCCTTATGCCGGCAGCTGTAGCCCCACTATTCGACTGTTATGATTCACCAAATCTGCGTCTCACCAGTCGGAATCGAAAAGACGAGAAACACACGGAATCTGTCGGAATGACTGTTGTTGTGCGGCCATGAAGCCAATAGCGGCCCCGTAGTCAGAAGCTATTCATACCAAACACGTTCTTGCTCGACGTTTTGCCCTAGTAGCGATGTATGCAGGTAGCGTTTGCTTTATTCTCGACGCATCATCATTATCTCTGCATTAAATTGCCGGACTCTACTAGCCCCGCTTCAGCTGACTTGGCGTTTTTAATCCAACTGTGGGACGTGAAACGGAAGCAGAAAAATGACCAACGCGCGTTGAGATACGCGATTGCTCTCTGGCTTTCCGAGTATTTTTCTCTAACGGAATATCAGACTGTGTCTATTTGGTGATATAGGTCACGTTGGAACATAACACAGATTAGCCACTTGAAAGCGGTCGTAAAAAAACAAGGAATCTACCTTGTTTTGTAACCGGCTAACTCGCTAAAAATACGGGTTTTCACCTGCAAATATTCAGCTTTCGTAACCATGGTAATCATAAAAATTAGGCTTACGTAGGATGAAGCAAGCCTCGGTAGAACATTTAGATTAAGGAAATCGTAGATCACCCACGTAGCTGGATAGGATATGCTGACTGACAGAATTATTTTAGCATACAGAAAATTGAGGGAAAAGGACCCTTATGTCGAAAATAATTATTCCAACAGTGTACCATGACATAGTTTTGGTGAGTTGCTTATGTTGACCGCTATCTTTAGGAGGGTTTTTTACAACGCACCTCTACATGTACTTTTTTCTATTAATATTGGATATATGGATACCGAAGTATTGAATACCGTCAAAGCGTCCAGCTTCTAGCCGTTTTGGTTTCAACTATAGAGATGAAAACCCATTATAATACAACACTTTCAATATTAATTAAATTTGTATATAAAGTATTAACGTAAAAAAAAAACGAATATATATTTCAGGGAAAACCATGCGTATTATTTAACAAAAAATTTATTAGCCAAAAAATGAGGTTGTCAGATTTCCTGGGCAATAAAGGTCAGATGTAATGATAATTTGCTTAATACTTTGCGCCAAATGCGATTTGATAAAAATTGCTTAAAAGTATAGCCCTTTTCTCAAAACTAGGCCGTTCGCATAGTAGTGCACGCATAGCAAAGGACTGCTGCTAATTTAAATTATACTATTTTCTGTTTGAAGTGCGAGAGGAGTATGCACTTCGTCTCCACTTCACCTCAAAAAATAAAAATCGATTGAATATACGGTTGTTTCTATTCGTTCAAAATCTAATGCTGAGTAATACCATAACGTTTAGCACAAACCTAAATAGAAGGGTTGTAAATTATATGATGATATCCGTTACGCTGAAAAGTCTCAAAAAATTGTCTAATTTTTTTTACACTTTTCAGCTTACGCTGAAAAGTCTCAAAAAATTGTCTAGTTTTTTTTACACTTTTCAGCTTACGCGCAGGCTTCGTGGTTTTAACTTGGGACATTATTTTCCAAATTTGGCTTAGTGCAGCCATGTTCTACCGTATATATAGATATCTATATATACAGCCGCAGGTTCTACAAGATATGTTGGGTTGATGTCTGTAGTCCAACATAAATGCAAATAGCAGTCAGACTTAAGTAGCGCTTCTGTCACAACACATTTTCTTGTTTTGACTTGTATAAAACGGCATTTCGAGCTAGACTCTACAGACACGCTATACAGTCAACCTTTTCGACGACGCAGCTGACGATGCAACTGTGTCCTTACTAGGCTCAGATTCCGGAGTATCGCGGATAGCGTTTACCGCTGGCGTCACTTCGAATACACAATCCGAATTAGTACCCGTTCAACTTCTAAGTTTAAACATTGAGTTAGCGCTGTTTACCGCTGACAATCCGTCAACAAACTGTCGAAGTTTATTCTAGAAAACAACTAACCATCGCGCTATGAACTCAGGGTACGAAGTCTAACAACGGCAGGGAAATTTCCTGTCTTTTGAAAGCGTCGTTGAGCCTTTTCATCTAGAGATATTTTTGAGACGAATTCTAGAATTTAGGCTATGAGTCATAGCCGTTTTCTATTGCAGTAGAAATTTTTAGTGCTATAATATCGTTGTAAATCTTAGTGAGCCTTGCTACGCAAACGATATTATTTTCGACTGATTATGTTCGTATAGAGTCTCTGGGCAAGCGTAGCTTCTATAGAAGAATTATGAGTATCAGACTATTAGTTTCGGTTCTTAACTACTATTTCATAGCTTGCAGATTCAGGACAACAATGACTTTACTCAGCCAATGTTGTCAAGAGGTAAATTATAGATAAGAAAAGGGTTATCGCCACTTTTTATTACATTAAAGGACAAGAACTGTTGTAAAAACAACGTTGGGTGACTGCATCGCTGAGCAACACTTCCGTATGGCTGAATTTATTAGAACTGACAATGTAATCAGTCTTGCAACAGCTGCTCAATCCTCATAAAGGTTACCATGACCCTGGGAAGGATTAGCGCTGCTAATAACGCGAAGCACCATACGCCGAAACCATTCCGAAACTTGTCCGTCCTGGCTTAGCTTCTAAATTTCCCTACTTACTTAAATTTTAATATTTTGTTCTACAGTAATTGACTTGCTGCAAAATTGCTTTCCTAGCCTGCTATGCCCGCAGACCTAATCACACACAGTATCATTTATTATTATTATTATACAGGATGCTTGTATTGTGTGTGTATATTAGGTGTTCGATAGTGTCTGCCCACGTCACAAGCAATAAGCCCCCACCTCCCGACGTACATCTGTTGTCGCCATAATACTTCCAGAGATCTCAGATATTACCTCAGACCACTACGATCCATGTTCCTTTCTTTTTCCAAAAAAAAAAATGATATATATGTATGCGTATCGTAGATTATTTATAGACCAATATGTCTGGAAGACAAAGTTGTGTATTTAGATAAAGGTTCGCAGTTGGATACGGAGCTTTCTCCTGGAAGCTGAAAAGTCTTAACAAAATTAGCATCAAATTATGAGCTTAATTTTAGATGGTATAATAATCAATGTAGGATAGATCCCGATTGAAGCGACGATACTGGTAAAAAGCCATGTTCGTATACTTTCGTAAACTTTTGGGCGTACGTATGTCCCATGGAAGAAATATGAGTAGTTATTTGCAGTTTTTATATGAGCAAATAGGCGGTCTGTTTCCAATTTAAGTTGTCTGTGGAATTGTTAGTGAAAGCATCTGATTGAAAACTTTAAGCTTCAGTTATCCAACGATAGCTTTGTCGTTATGAAATTAATATTAGCCTTGCGTGTACTAAAAAAAGAAAGAGTAACAATTGTTTATCTATTTTTTGAACAATGAATACGGGAACCGTTTTGTTAGAAACGGAAGGCCGCTCAAGGATCTGCGCATGCGCGCATCTGGGAGACTGAAAAATTGTGTTTTATGATGAAGTAGTAAATTACAGAAACGCTGGCGTAAACGGATAAAGGCAACAACAAAACATCCTGTTTGGGTTTTCGGCAAGATCGGCAATGGAATATATTTTTTACTGGGAAGGAGAATGAAATCGTCTGTAAAGAAATGTCGTGTGACTGATATTTGCTACATAAATTTGTTGGAAAGTCTATAATGCCACATAAAATTTTATGTTATTATCACGTCCTCCCCCCCTCGCATTCGCCCGTCCCGTCGATACACGGATTTTAGTATGGGAAGCATTACGATATCATCAACGAATTGTGTACATCTCAAATTAAACTTTATTGCGTATCATGTACAGAAAAAAAACATATTTAGGGACTATAAATTGCTTCGAAATAGATTATGTGGAACGTTTACTCTGTGGTAACATTTATGAAACTTACTGTACTTGTTCAATTTGAAAATCTTTTTCAAAGTTGGCTATTTACCTAGGAGTGGGATGGGGAATTGATTGTTTGTTTCAAAGATTTCACGTGATGGTTCATACATCACATGTATGCGGGTGTATGTCTTCAAAAATCAAGCGTTATGTGGGCAGTTTCGATGATGAATCGCCGCCTTTACGTTTAGCAATAGACAGATAGATGTAATGTACCTTCATAATCCAGTTGAGTTGCCGAAGTCTCTACAAACATTACGAGAGCTGATCATTTGATGGGAACAACACTCCAGAATTCTAATTACTCTTTTGTTTCGTGATAGCTTGTTACGGTCTTCGAGAGTTACTTCTCAATTCATTTAGGGTATCGTAACCTTTTGACATTGAATAGTCAACAGAAATGTAGTGTTTGTTTCAAACGAGTGTGATAGCTTAGTGGTACCTAAGCCACTCAAATATATATATATATATACACACGTATATAAATGTATAATGTACATTCGAGCTACAAACATAATAAATCTAGTATTAGAGTGTGCGTCATCTCCATCGTAGTGCAAGTCAATTAAAAGGTGAACGATTTTCTGGTTTGTTTAATGGTACACGCGCAACGTGCTCTATTGAAATCTAAAAAAATACTACCAAAACCCTATTTCTGCTATATATATTCTCTAAATCTCCTCTTAGAGCGTAAGTTACCATACACAATACATATGTTATGTGCGCTAAATTTCACTGGGCTTCGTGAACGTACTTGTTGAATTGGTTTCCTAC
>NW_019213556.1:26487-28637 GCF_002532875.2 Varroa jacobsoni | reverse complement strand
TATATATCTTTTACAAAGTTTGGAAGTATATACAAATATTTGGAAGATATTTTTAATCGCGTTTAATTTTTTTGTCAGCAAATAATCTACGCCAGTTACAGAAAAAACGTAAGTGGTTTGCAATTGTTTTATAAATCGCGTAGATTATTGCACCCTTTTATAGCATAGCTTACATACATAAGATACAAAACACTTTTGTTATTTATACGGCAAATATCTGATTTCCTGCTCATTTCTTAGAAAACATGGGATGACTTTTGAAAATAAGACTATACTATATACAGCGTATAATTGAGAACTTGTTGAAAACTCGTGGAGTGGCCCATAAGCAATGTGCGTTTTGTTATAGCCATTAGTGGCAAATTACGAAGCCAAAAGAATACACAATGACGCAACACTTGAACCGAAATCAACCTTCAACATATTTTTCAAACAAGAATCGCCAGTGATCACGCTTATATTGGTCGCATTACCAGCCCAGTAGATATCCAGTCGTCAAAGAGCCACTAGTGCGAGTTTACTGAAATATTTATTATACACAGTCAAAGTTTCAATGGAGCAATAATATTACCATTCCGGTCAAATTTGAATTTCCCGCCGGCAAATGAGTGTAAACAACAACGCATCCATTCTGGTCCTCGCCATCTTGGCCTTTCTATTCGGTCGTACGAGGTCTATACACGACTGTAACGATTGGTGAGGAAGTCAGAACAATTTGAATGCTACGTTTTGTGAAGTGTTTGACTAAGAAAGTGTGTTATAGCTTCCCGTCAAAGTGAAACCGTATCAGCGACAAATTGGACTTTCAGGTAAGTTTTGTGTTCGTTAAATGTGAAGTGCTACCAAACCGGCGTTCGCTGCGCCTCCTGTGCGAATACTATACTCGACAAATTCGACACTTTGTCACAGGAGCATTAAGGTTTGTTGTGTAACAAACGAGATAACGGTCTGAAATCTCTATGTAGCCCCCCACTATCGTAGTGCCTCTGTTTACGTATGTGTAGTGCTTCAGTCAATAGTCGTTGTGGTGTTGTGTCACCTGTGCTACTCAGCTGATCTTCAGTTTGGCTGGAGTCGCGGACTAATCAACGAAAATTCGGTAGAATATTAGGCAAGTGAGTACAAACAACACTTGTAGCCCACCTATTTTAGGAGATGAAGGTGAGCAAGAAATTCGATTTTAATTATCTAAGCACGTATTATACTGAATGTGATACAGTGCTGTATAGCATAAAGGGTAGGCGATAAAAATCGTAGTGCACGATTTGGCGTGAGCTCTTGATCGTCAAACGTCTTTATCGATAAAGGCTACGCCTAAGCTAAATTGACGCGAAGTTGGACGAGATTCAACACCCGAGGCATAGACTAAATGGCATAGAATCATAAGTATGATCAAACCAGTGAAGAAGCGGTAAACTGGGGCTGCATTGGTGCACTTATACTTTTTCTCGCACAACTTTCTTGTGTCGCCAGATTCCACACTGCAATTCGTTGGATACTATCATCTGATGCATGTGAAAGAGCTGCGACTCATTCATTGCTTCGTCTTCTAACCTAATTGACTTGGGATTAAAAATACTACACGAGCGTCGTGTGGATTGATTTCAGTGAGGACCCGGCTGTTTTTCATGCGAAGTTATTTGTAGTAACGGCGCGCTAAAACTCAATTTTGGTTCCTAATATTAACAACAAATTTATCCTACTTAGCTCCACCTACTTAGCATCCATTGCTACCCATTTTACCTAGAGTCCGCAACGGTGTAAATGTTGTCTGTTTCATTTGAAGTTCATAAAAGTTGCTATATTCAACAACATAAGATGATCGAAAAACTGATAAGTAAAAAAACGATGAATGTGGATGTACAGTTATAACCTCTGTTACCTTTGCGAACGACGTCGACAAAATGTATACGTTTCGCGTACTCTGCTTATCGCTGTTAATTAATACTATTTACTAATTCATTCAATATTCACAAACTACATTTTTTTAACTTACAGAAGTGAATGCTGTTTCATATATTTACACTTTATATTTACATTTAACTTTATATATATATATATATATACCGGCCGATACACAGATAGGCAGACATACGGACGGGCAGACCGGCCGACAGATGGACAAACAGACCGGCCGATATACAGATAGA
>NW_019213556.1:21753-26387 GCF_002532875.2 Varroa jacobsoni | reverse complement strand
ATAAAACATTGGCATGATTTATTATTATCACTTTTGTAATAACGACGATTATGCAGAAATGCGAAGTATTTTCATTGTCTCAAGAGCGTTCGACTTTTTAATCGTTTGTAAACATCAATTATTTCCTTAAGACTCAGTGCATTTATTTGATTTTTATCTTTGAACTATTGGATAACGGGAATCTGTATTTGTGTAGTGGATCTATTTTAAGTAAATCTTTAGATGTTTTGCTTGTTATGTGAAAAATCAGATGATCTTATGTCTTGGCAAGATTTACCGAAGTAATTGTTTGACATAAAATGCCAACTAATGGTTGTGAATGAACAGTATAGAAAGCTGGGAATTTAAAGTAAATTGGGCCAATAGGCTAGTGTCATCTCAATAAACCTCTGAGAAATGTATACGACGTCGTTCAACTCGATTGCAGCTGCTTATGAAGCTTTCAAACCGCTTTATATCAATAATGCCATTGATAGTAATACAATTTAACAATTATGTCAACCGTTGCTTACAGGGCTAGTAACATTTGTGGCTGCAGCACCAGAGGTCAACGACCATGAGTGACTTCATCGAAAGTGAAGCAGAAGAAAGCTCCGAGGAGGAGCAGACCGATGAAACTCGTCTTCATAAGAAAAAAGGGCGGCCGGCTGCTCAAATCGACTCGGACGAAGAAGAAGATGGTATGCCCAATCTGTGATTGTTTCTGTCAAGTCTTTGCGAAACATGAGGGGATTGAATATTAGTTAGTGGTTCGGATTGCACTTGAAAGCAAGTAAACGTTAGAAAAAATATATTACGGTTTTAATCAGATAAGGACTGTCATTCTTTTCTCTGCATACGAGGCCTGTACCATAAATAAGGGACCAAAAAAATTATATATTTTGAAAAAAAATTGTTGCGCTTTTGTGTAAGCGGTTTGTTAATTTCAACGGTTTCTAAAGATCTTCACGAAAAACGTAGTGAGAAATCTAATAGATTTATTGTATAGTATCGCATGTACTTATTTTTTTAGTAAATTGGTGGGCTTTTTAACTTCAGAAAATACTGTGTATTTTAAGTGAAACTCATGATTATATTATTCTACTAGCTGGAAGTATGCATTTCTCTAGATGTTATGAACTGCAACGGCATGCAATAATAGGGAGTTACTTAAACCATAAAGGCTTCTGAAGTATGTAGTCGATAGCGTTTTAATAAACATAGCACATCCAATACTTAATGGTTGTGCAATCGAGCAACTATAACCCATAGTCAACTATTTCAATATTTGATTTTCTAAAGAGAGATTGTCTAACATCTAACAACGCACGTTTACTAACGATATTTCTTTGTGATTTTCCAATTGCTTACAAAACATTGAATGGAATCATTCGTAGGAGGTATACACACGACTAAATATTATACCACCTGTTTGTATTTAGTTCCATGTATATACATTGTGCCCGTATTATATATTGTGCATGTATGCATGTTAGCAGACAATTCAGTTATTTGAGGTTGTTTTATTTTGAATTGAACCGTTATGTCATAAAGTATATGTGGCTCAAGACTAAAGGGTCGGAAATATCGCGACGTGGATTGATAACATTTTATATATAAGTTTTTGCGGTAATGTTTCGTATCATATAGTAGGAGAATTTTTTTTCGACAGTTATTTATTTTTGTCTTTCATCTACTTCGACGCAGATGAGGAGAAGTTAGCCGAAGAAATGAAAGACCTTATCAATGACGATGAGGAAGAAGAGGAAGGCTCATCAGGATCTTCGTCAGGTTCATCGTCGTCGGGTGAATCTGGCGAAGAAAGCGGACGTGAAGACGTAGGAGAAGGCGGCCACAAGGAAAAGAAGCATAAGAGAAAGCATGGTAAGATCAGTCGACTCTGAAGCGGTTGAATACTTAACAGACAGTTTTGAAAGGCGTCACACTAGAAGGGAACCGCCCTTATTAACTCAGATTTTAGTGAAGACAGGATGGAGAGCACGGGATATTAGGGCAAGAAAATTCTATTAATTAAGCGATAATTTTTCGTCATGGATGCAGATTATGATGACGATAACATCGACGACGATGATTTCGACCTCATCGAAGAAAACCTTGGTATAAAAGTTCAGCGCAAGAAGAAGCTCAAACGTGTTAAGGTGAGTGGTAAATATTAGTAGAGGTGTTTAAAATGTGTCACGGTTTGTTAAGGTAGCTTAACTTAATGTTTGAACTATTATCTAAAAGTAAGAACAGGCGTGGAAAGAATACACATTAATAAATTATAATCATAATGAGGATGCACAAGATGCTAAATAAGGTCGCTTTTTAATTACATTTCACAGAAGCTATTTACCGACCGGCTATGTATTTTCGATTTAGGTGCTCGATGAAGATGAAGAAGAAGAGGGCGATAAAGAAAAAGATAAAGATGAACTTGCTCAGGAATTATTTGAGGACGGTGATGAAGATATGGATGAAACCGCTTCGAGAGCTGACAGAGATTCATCTCGACATCCTGAAGATATTCACAGATCACAGTTAGTGCTTACAGCATATATTAGTTTCCTTTTTACATTTCTTAGTTAATTGATGACAGGGTGCTTCTGGCTTTTTCCCTATTCATAATAGCGAGTACCCAAGGGCCCATTAAGGCCCTTGGAAGATTTCACTTTGAAGAACGTCGGTGCTGACGAACTTATGGGGAAACGACTTATTAATTGTGGCTCAACTAAGGTATAAATGTTTCTTTGAAGCTAATTTTGTTGTTGGCCTCTCTAGCTTAATGTACTGTCGAATATTTTAACCGTCTATAAACCGTCATTTCTCTGCAGTCGACTTAAATTATGTAAGTTTTGTTATAACCAAGCCGTACTCAAAAGTTCTCAGGATAGCAGCTTAGGGCATTCTCTAAGCCCAAAAAACACCTTTGCAAAGAAACAATCAGCACTTAATGGAACAGGAGTACTTTTTAAAGTAATAATAGCCTACCTGGAATACATGATTTCAATGTAAAATAGATTCTGTAAGCGAATATTGTAAACAGGTTTATAAACATTTTTACTCGATGTTTTCGACTTTCAGGGATGAGGACCTCGGCACCGAATCGGGATCAGATGATGATGTAAATGATTTTATTGTCGATGACGATGGCCAACCCATAACGAAGACCAAAAAGAAACGTCACGTCAAATATTCAGACAGTGCTTTACAGGAAGCGCAGGACATCTTCGGGGTTGAGTTTGGTAAATTTTTTTTTTATATCGTGGTTTAAACCCAGAAACTTTTTCACGACTTTCACGATAGTGACCACAAAGGCAATATATCAATCTAACATAACAGAACTTTCTATTTTTTGCGTTGCAAGTTTGAGATTAGACATTTTAAAAAGCGCAACTCATTTTATCTAGGACTTATATTAAGTGGTCTTTGACTACAAACCATATACTTGATGAATATAGATATATTTTCTATTTTGCAGACTATGAGGATGTTCGTGGATATGATGATGAATTCGAGGGTTCTGAGGAGGATGAAGAATACGAAGATGAGGAGGAGCAGGAACCTGGCGCTAGGCCAGCTAAGGCTTCCAAAGCTGCTGGTAAAAAGGCTGCTGCAAAGAAGTCTATCTTTGAAGTATTTGAACCGATTGAACTGGAACAGGGTCACTTCACCGATCGAGATCAGGAAATTCGTACAACTGATGAACCGGAGCGTTTTCAGTTGCGTGGAGTACCTGTCACTCAAGCTGACGAAACGGAACTTGCGGAAGAGGCAGAGTGGATCTTTCGTCAGTGTTTTCTTAAGCCCACGATTTCTATACAAAAGCCGCCGCTGGGCTCGGACTCGTCCGATAGCGGTGATCGCTCATCGAGTGGTCACCAGCCACTGGGAGGTAAAAAGAGCCGTACAGCCGTCAATAAAATCTGCGAGACACTCAAGTTTATGCGCAACCAGCATTTCGAAGTTCCATTTATCGCTTTTTATCGAAAAGAGTACGTCCAACCAGAACTAACAATTAATGACCTGTGGCTAATCTACAAGTGGGATGAGCGCTGGTGTCATCTCCGTCAACAAAAACTAAACATGGAAAAGCTGTTTAAGAAGATGCAGGAATATATCTGTGAGCAGATTCTAAACGACGACTCTGCCGCTGATAATTTGCGACAAATTGAGGAGACTGACTTCGAACGACTCCGTGAGGTGCAGTCTTCGGAAGAATTGAAGGATGTGTACCTTCATTTTCTCCTCTACTATGCCCAGGATTTGCCCGCAATGCAAGAAGCTGCGATGCTTAAGCAGAAACAAAAGCGGGAAGAAGTCCGTCGGAAACGGCTCGAAAAACAGAAAGAGAAAGCGGCTCGCCAGGCCGAAGGAGGTTAGTTGCTTCTAAATTTGCTAAGCAACTAACTGAGCCATTGCGTATTTTAAGAGAAAGAAAGCAGGCATTCTTACGAATGCACGTTAAATTACCGAGTTATTTATTATTCAATTGATTATGTTTCCCTGTAATGATAGCGCTTAGTGCAGCCGGAATGAATTGCTTCATTCAGCAGAAGAGTACTATTTGAAAACCTGGTTCTGGACTTTGAATAAGGGAAATCCTTCTCCACGAAAATTTGGCAGTTACGCTTGTTTGATATTTTTATTATTAT
>NW_019213556.1:0-21653 GCF_002532875.2 Varroa jacobsoni | reverse complement strand
AAATGCAATCGTATATTGAAATGCAACGTATATTGAAACAAACAACATATTTCTAGACCATAGGCTATTTGCTGCTCTTTTAAGAGTTTTCATTATTCATCTTTGTTCCACTGTTTCGAATTAATGATTCGAGTTTTCCACCTTAAGCATTGTTGCATCGTAGTTGCTATCGATATTCCTTAAGTTCATAATTAATTGAGTTACATTTTGTCTGGTAATTGTAGGTGACGGCGCCGATGAAGAAAGTGCCGATGACGAACTTGAGGACGAGGACGACGGTGAAAAAGAAGAACTATTTTTAAAAAGAGCAAAACAAAAGGACTGCTTTGCTGTTTGCCGAGAGCTAGGTTTGCATGGGCTCGCCAAGAAGTTTGGTCTTACTCCACAACAATTTGGTGAAAACCTTCGCGACAATTATCAGCGTCATGAGGTACGACATATTAATACAGTTGATCTAGTCTATTTAAAGCTCTAAATCTTCATTTTTATCTATTGCCAAAATAACGATGTAAAGTTGTTTGAACATATTCTGTCATATGAATTTTATTGTGTGTACTTTTAGGTGGTCCAATTTCCTGTGCAACCCCTGGAGGCAGCTGCAGAGTATGTAAATGATCGTTTAAATACACCCGCTGAATGTCTTAAAGCCGCAAGGTATATGGTGGCCTGCGAAATCGCCCGTGATCCTACGGTCCGTCGTTGTGTACGGGAAACTTTCTTCGAACGAGCCAAACTGAGTGTCACACCAACAAAGACGGGAATTAAAGAGATTGACGAATCGCATCCCTGTTACGCCTTTAAATATTTAAAGAACAAGCCTGTCCGTTCTCTACAGGGAGATCAGTTCCTAAAATTGAAGATGGCTGAAGATGACAAGCTAATCAAGATCTTTGTCCGTATGGATGGTGAAGGCGCATCGGATTCAGGCTCGTATGCCCATGACGTGCGTCAGCTTTACCATCGTGACGAATTCTCGAAAAATGTCCAAGAATGGAATGGACAACGAGAAGAAGCTCTAAATTATGCCCTTAATAGATTGCTGTATCCGACACTGGAAAAAGAACTTAAGTTGCGACTACTGCGAGAAGCATTCGATCACGTTTTAAGGGCGTGTGCGAACAAGCTTTATAACTGGCTCAAAATCGCACCATATGAACCTCCCGAAGAAGTTCAGGAGGAGGAGGATTTCGATACACGTGATGGCGTGAAGATACTGGCCATCGCCTACCAGAACGACTGGAACATCCCGGCATTCGGAGCCCTAATTAGCGGCGAAGGAGAAGTAACTGATTACATTCGATTAGAGAATCTTCTCAAGAGACGGAACGCTCGTCGTGAGACTGAACGTGAGGGAAAACAACGAGATATGGAAAAACTGAAACGATTCCTTGCAGATAAGAAGCCTCACTGCGTGGTAATCTCTGCAGAAAGTCGAGAAGCGCTGAGCGTCAAGGAAGACGTGGAACAGGCCATCCGGGAGCTTTCTGAAGAAGAACAATTTCCGCCGCTGCAGGTGAGAGATTCCCTTAAAATTTAATGAGAAATCTTAAGAAGTATGTTTGTTAAAAAAGGATTTTATCGTTTTCGCACACTTAGCCGGTTATATTTGAAGAACGTTATTTTTTTAGTGAAGTATCCTTTCAGGTGTTAAATTGAAGTTCTTGCATGTAAATAAGTTATTGTTAATCTTACGTGTGCTTTTTCTTGTATGCAGGTGATGCTTTTAGATAATGAGTTAGCTATGGTTTACGCCACCTCAAAGCGAGCCGAACAAGATTTTGCGCAATATCCACCTTTGCTAAAACAGGCCGTATCACTCGCTCGTCGTATGCAGGATCCTCTCATTGAGTTCTCTCAATTGTGCGGCCATGACGAAGAAATATTGTGTTTGAAATATCACCCTCTTCAGGACAATGTGCCAAAAGAAGAATTTGAATGGGTTTTAGCTATGGAGCTTATTAATAGAACAAATGAGGTCGGTGTAGACATTAATCGATGCGTTGAGCAGAGCCATACATCGGGACTACTGCAGTTTGTGTCTGGCCTTGGACCGCGTAAGGCGTATGCTATTATCAAGAACTTAAAACAAACGCATTCGAAACTCGAGGGCCGCTCAAATCTCGTAACTAGCTTGAAACTTGGCCCTAAAGTGTTTCTCAATTGCGCTGGGTTTATCCGTATCGACACAAACTCATTCGAGAGTAGTTCGAGTGCTTACGTCGAGGTTTGTGCACATATATATATGCTCATGTATACGTGTCGATGAATTATTTTTAACATTTAGGTAAAACACAAGCTGCTGATGATTATCGAGGTAGAAAATTTGAGCAGATTATGGTCAAATCCGAAAATTCTATGTTTAATAGATGTGCGTATGCCAGCATTAATGGATTAACAGGCGGTTGCCACACCTACCAAATTTCCTTTGTTTTAAAGGCTGTTTAAGTTATCCTTAATGCTGATGAGTCGTTAATCTTTTAACACGTACATTCGATTAATCTTGTTTCTCTCAAATAGGTGCTAGATGGCTCGCGAGTTCATCCCGAAATGTATGAGTGGGCACGCAAAATGGCGACGGACGCCCTCGATTATGACGACAATGATGAGGCGAACCTCAATCCCGCCGAGGCGCTAGAAGAGATCCTCGATAATCCTGATAAACTCAAAGATCTTGATCTCGACGCATTTGCTATCGAACTTGAACGGCAGGGCTATGGCAACAAGAGTATTACATTATACGACATTCGGGCTGAGCTAAATCATCGTTATAAAGATCTCCGTGTCGACTATGCGCCGCCCGAGAAGGAGGTTTTGTTTAATTTGCTAACTAAAGAGACACCGGAGACCTTCTACCTGGGCAAGCTGGTTACGTGTCAGGTAATAACCATAAGCTAGAACTCACTTCTCACATTATACAATATGCTATCATACTAAGTCAATCTTGATTCGTATTGCATAAATATGCAATGAATACCGTACTTTGATGCAAATCTAAAAAGATAAATACGAGAATAAATAACGATTTGCTGGATGACTTGTAGGTATCTGGTATTGCTCGCAAAAGGCCTCAAGGGGACCAGTTGGATCAGGCTAATCCCATCCGTAACGACGAGTCTGGACTATGGCAATGTCCCTTCTGTCTCAAAAATGATTTCCCGGAGCTCTCCGAAGTGTGGAACCACTTCGATGCGGGTAATTGTCCAGGACCGGCCATGGGTGTCAAGGTAGGTTTGCCTAGATACAGCGGACCTCGGCAGAGTAACGCGAGTACTTATAAATACAGGCCTATAATAGTGACTATAATAATAACTTTATACATACAAATTGTGTAGTATATTATATTAAAAAATACAATTTAATACGTTGAAAGTAATCTATATTAAGATGAGAGGCAGCTGATAAATGTATTGCTTAATTGTAGGTCCGTTTCGACAACGGTATTACGGGCTTCATCCCAACGAAAAACCTGTCAGATAAACGCGTCGCTAATCCGGAAGAGCGCGTTCGTGTTGGACAAATCATCCATGGACGTGTGACGAAAATCGATATCGCACGATTTGCTGTTGAACTGACAACCAAGAGTTCTGATCTCGCTGATAAAAACGGTATGTATGACCCGCAGATCCCATTTCTATAGTAAATGCTTCTCTAAGTTTAGTTTGGACTATATATACGGATCAAAAGTAGTTATCTTGAGCATTGCGCATAACTACATTGGTTGTTTCTTTTGCCGTTAGGTACGCATATTTTTTTTATCTATATTTATTCGAAAAGTCGAAAAGAACTTTTATGTAAATACTTACTAAAAGTGTTTCATTTATTTTTTGTGCATATATTGACCAGGTGAGATGAAACCACCAAAGGATTTATATTATGACCATGACGCAGATGATAAAGAGCGTCGCAAGGCGGATGATGCACAAAAACATAAACAGAGACAAGTTTATGTCAAACGTGTGATCGTCCATCCTTCATTTCATAATATTAGTTACCAAGAAGCAGTCAAATTGTTAAAGACCATGGACCAGGGCGAAATCGTCATTAGACCATCCTCGAAAGGTGAGTGTCGCAGAAATGCGATTCGTAGTGTTAAATATTAAAAGAGGGCACTTCTTTCGCAAGGATGTTCTCCGTGTCTTAGATGACACTCTCTATTTTAGGCGTGGATCACTTGACCGTAACGTGGAAAGTTCACGGAGACATTTTGCAGCATATCGATGTGCAGGAGAAAGGAAAGGAAAATAGTTTTTCGCTTGGGTCATCGTTAATTATAAACGGCGAGGAATTTGAATGCCTCGACGAAATCATAGCTCGTCATGTTCAGCCAATGGCTGGGTTCGCAAAGGACATTGCTTCTTTTAAGTACGTATAATGCAGACTTCAAACATTTCTCGCTTATTAAATTCTGTAGTAAAATGCATCGTATACACAAATAACTCTAGCATTATAGCAATACTAAAATGCTGTGCGTACTTGGTATCCGACTTTCATTTCTAGCTGCTTGAAATTGATTGATCGAGCATGAATGACCCTATATGTATATTAGTGGATGTGTTTGTCTTATAAATAACTTCTAAGGTAGTTGAGCGTTAAAGCGTACTAAATTATTATTTATGATACAAAAATCGAGTACATTTCTTACAGGTATTTCTTCGATTTCGAGGGCGGTAAAAAGGAACAAGCCGAAAAATGGCTACAAGAAGAAAAACGAAAAGCACCTGCGAAAATTCCTTATTGTATTTCCGCCTGCGCCAATTTACCAGGCAAGTTTCTACTTTCATATCAACCAAGCACAAAGCCCCGGCACGAAATGGTGACAGTCACACCGGATGGTTTTCGTTATCGAAGCCAGGTGTTCCATTCGTTAAACGCTCTGTTCCGATGGTTTAAGGAACATTTTCGGGACCCGATCCCGCTTGGAGGGTCGTCAGCATCGGCAGTTACTCCCGGCGCCGCAAGCACCCACCCATATATGACACCAGGGATGGCGACGCCCGGTCGAATGAGCGCCGTACCAATGGTAATGGCTACTCCAGGTATGGCCACACCTGGAGCCCGAACCCCAGCTTCTATTGCGACAGCGTCCTATGCCGCTGCTTATAACGCTGCTGGCGCAGGTTATGGAGCAACGACTGCCGGCTTCGGGGGTATGACTCCCCAGCCAATGCAGATCTCGACGACACCCGGCTACGTGACACCTGGGCAAAGTTACGCCGGAAACTACGGCGGATCAATGCCCCCACCGACAACGCCCAGTTCGTCGTATCATCGAAATCCTCAGTCATCGTCACGATCGCATCATGGATCGCCCTCACCAAGTCCGCGACCATCTCCGCGTTCACACCAGTCTAGCGGATCCACGCGTTCCGGTGGAGGCAGTAGTAGCAGGGATCAGCACGGGAGCAGCTCGTCCTTAGCTGGCGCAGGACGCTCTGCTGAAGACTGGAAAAAAATGGCTGTCGATTGGGCTAGCGGCAAATCGAGAAACCAGGGCGGAGCTCGACGAGATTAAGAAGGGAAGTTACATAGGGGTGTAGTAACGCATGGGAAATAGGCAGAACAAATCTAATGGGCGATTGGACGACTGATTATTGCCATTCACCAAACAAAGAAGAAAAATGCGGAAATACTTAGGGCCTGGAGGGAAAGTATTTATGTATCAGCAGTTTCCTTTTCGGCCAAAAGGTTGTCGATAGTTATGTACATACAGAAATGCTGAGAAGAGACACAAGCCACGTAAAATGGGTTTCTTGCAATACATAATGAACCTATCGATCTAGCGGAATATGTCTATGTAATTAGTCATTACATCTTTTTCCATTATTGTCATGTCTTTATATATATAAAAATCTGTCTACATTAAAAAAACACGTTGTCGTGAAACGGACTAAATTAATCATGTATTATTGTTTTTTTTTTGCAAAAGAAACAGATAAAAAGGGCGAATAAAAGAAAATGATATTGAGGTTTATCAGTCGAGAGCAGAAAGGTTCTGTCAAAAAGTTTTCAATGAAAGAAAAACGAACAAGTTACAAAATGCATATATATAACGCGTACGGTGTTGTTTGTAATTAAAAAAAAAAAGTTAAAAACAAAACGAATGAAATAATGCTTTTGACCTAACCCAGTGGGATCTTAGCAATAGCTTAGCATAACTAGCACTGTTATTATCGAGGTTTCATTAAATAAAGTACTTACGTTTTGAGTGTCATAATACTGGACAAATAGTTACTTAGTCTAGCTACGATGCGTATAATATTGATATTGTTAACTCGTCCCATTCTTGCGTCGGCAACTCTGTAGATCCGATGCGAGGGCATCTTACTTCACTTGAGACTTATTTGGGACCCTCATGTCAAAATTTTCTTTACTTGGTTTGGGAAGGCAAGGTCCCTTATGGAGTGCAGGTGTATTGCTAATCCTAAATAGATTCGAATTCTATGTATGAAGCATCTGTGTATTCATCGTAGAGATGTTTAGGTGATTTTCATAGCATACGTCCGTTCAAAATCAATATGAGCCACATCGCGAGTTCATCTCACGTTTATGGCGATATAATTGTTCCGTAGACTTGCTTTTTAAGTCGTAAGGTAAGACGCAAGTTAGATAGTTATGTTGTTGTTATTGTCACCTTATGTCTACTGCGTGTGTGATGACGTAAACGAACCGTAAAATGTGATAAAATTCAGTCTGTAAATTTAGAATGGTTAAGTAGGTTTAGTTGTCGGGCTTTAGTTTTATTTTTTTTATTCATTAGTTCTTAGTTTTAGATGATTATCTTCAGCTGCGATTAAGATAATCCTCTTTAATTAATCAACCCTTGATTATTAATTAATTATCCTTGCGTATTCTTTTTTACTCAAGACTAACATGGTGAAAGCTTAATATTATTTTAGTATTGAAATTTTGGCTGTTTCATGTACTAAATTTAGCGAAAGAACATAATTTTGAGATTATTCTTACATTGATAAAGTACCCAAATAATGACAGCAAACACAATGATACTATATCATCACAAACTCAAATACTGTACCTAGAGAAACATTCCAGCGTGCGCAGGCATAACCGTGTGCCGGAATTAAAAATACCTGTATAATTTATATATTTTAGCAATAAAGAACTTCAACCGCTGGAGGCTGGCGACTAACGTGCCGTCTGAAGTGTACTATATACCCACCTCCGGCCGGGGTCTATGATTTGTACGTATGCACTTATTGTAATTATATACTTTGTACGTTCGTTTCACTCGGCCCTCATTCCGCACCTAATATCTCGCAAATTGGGGGTGATGCGCCATGGCCCGTGCAACCAATAGCTGTACTGCACAACCTGCTTCTCGACTCTTTAGGCAGACTTGAGCTCACGTAGCAGCTTCCAGCACATATTAGGCTGCTTCTGTATGAGGCGCAAATAGACGGGTTTTCTGGGTTGAAGCGTCTGGTGCGCAGGGTGTTTCCGAAATTATATATATTGACGAAACCGAATATGGACTTCTTTTTGCAACTTAGGGGCAGAACCGTTTTTAAGTTGACTGCAGCACCACCGATTCCTCCAGCCGTAGAGTTTTGAATTCGTAAAATAGTTCGAATAGAGTAGTATCTAGAGTCACACTAACAGTAGTATTCACCATGAAGACGACCGCCAAAAGCGTCGTGGCAACGGAGGACGGCGCACTTATGCCCTTTGCGACATGTGGATGGCCTGCTGTACCAGCCGGCTTGCCTGGTGAGCTACGGCAATTCTCGCATGGCAAATATTGGAACGCGCCATATATTGCCAGACGCACCGACCCTTAACTTGCCTTATCTGTAACGGCAGCGTCAGTGGCCCCATACCGGTTCTGAAGGAGAGATGGGGCTTCTATTATAGCACGTAACTCATCGGGCCGAGAAAAGGTGAACGAAACCGGTGCACTACTCCATACTCACCAGCATGAACAGTGACACCTTACTCTACACGCACAGCGGCATAAAATTTATGCTTGTTTTAGCGAAGAACGCGTCAGCGGATCTATAGGCGTCTGAGGCAGACGACATTCGAAGCTTGGCTGCAATCTCTGATAAACGCCACGATTACAAACGTATGCTCGGATCCAGGCTAGGCGCCTTGCTCCAGTAAATAATAACCTTCGATAGGCGGGCGCTTCCCGTCGACTTGCATCAATCGATGGGCTATCTTGGATCTGAGTGGCCATCGTGACAAAGCAAATGCTGCCAACTTGGTCGATCGCGGGAAGACTGGCCGCAAATTGAACGGCCCAGAATAGTACAATGTGATCTCCCGTAGCAGAAATTGGATGACCGTTCCATCCTCAATCGGGGCCCAACGCGAGCCGTCACCTGATGCGCCACAAGCAATCCATAAATATATTTCTATATAAGCGATTACTATAATTGGCTCACTTATTTAGAGTGCTTTAGGTTACTTTATTGGTAATTCTTAGTTGCTGTATACTGCGAGATGGAAAATGAGCTACTCTGTTAGATTTTTTCTTCTGATATGTGCGCTGGAGATACCTGAATACTTTTGTTTTGTATTTGTGATTGATATATATATGATTGATGTACAGTTGTTATATCAAGTCATATATTTATATTGATACAGTTATTAAGCAATGTGTAAGGTACTCATTTATTTCGACATGCATAATTTCAACTAGCATCAATTGTTCCAGCTGCCTTTGGCCTTAATTTAACGCTAGATTTGATTCTGTCCAAGCAAGGTGTTTTCATTGTGAGGAAAATAAAGGCTTAGGCATAGGTTGTATTAAGGTGAGTAAAATGTTCGCATTTAATGCTTAGGGTTGACTGATCGCACCTAGTCGAAACTTTCCAGAATGGGTGCATCTATCGGGCGCATGCCTTGTTGTCATTACTGAGCTGTGTGCAGTCATGAGGATCGAAAATATGCATATCCACGCCTTTTGTACTGTTTTAATGGTGGGAGCAATGTGGCAGAGACAAAAACTTGAGCTTTGTCCAATTCTTTGTATTTGCAACGTCGAAAGCAAACGTAAAGTAGACGTTAGCGCTTATCGGTGTTGGTGAATCGGATTTGAAGTTTAACGACAAGCCACATTTTGCATGGCCAGAAGAAATGAACGACGATAAACAGTCACCCCTTAAGCAAGTGTCGCGGCCGACCTGAAAAGTTTCTGCACACCTCGGAGTGACGCATATGACTGTTATTCTTTACATGTACTTGGACAGATCGAATTTGAAAGAAAATGGACCTCAACGAACTCAGTAACATTGAAAAAAAAATGCCTGACAATAGCGTTTTCGTTGTCTATAGAACAAAGCCATTCCTATGGAAAGTTGTTTTCAGCGTTTAAAGATTGATTTTCTACATCTCTAAACGCAAACCAGAATAAATAGACCCCTCGGTTTGAGGCCTCAAAGAAATATTCATGGTTAAAGGATGCTCTTTTGCGGTGGGATGAGAACGAAATTTTACACTATGTGCTACGCAAATTTTAGGCAAAAACTATAGGAGATTACATATCGTTGTGCAAATCAACGTTTCAGTGATAGTAAAAGATTTGACAAAGTGTGACGCAAAGTGATATCGCTGTATAACAGCAGTACACCGCGTCCTGCTTTCATGAGACACAGGGAGCGCCAATAAATCTACAATGGAAAACTCTGCTCCACTTGATGTACAGCCCAATTATCGCTCCACCTGATTATCGCTTTTTCGGTCAATGAAACATAGGTAGAAAGGCAAATACTTGAGATCGAAAATCGTAATTTGCAAAAGGATCGCTTTCGAGGGCAAAGTTACTTGGTGGAATGCACCGGCTACCAGAGAGGCGAAACCCAAGGACGCTACTTTAACTGTTAGAATTTATTCACTCGTTCGAAACTTGGAGTAGCTAAAAAAACAACGGAAATTTGTTATTCAATTTAATATTGAATAAAACGACATTGCAGAGCGGAGAGTTTATTTTTTTCGTTTTGATCTATAGAGTGGGGTTCATGATACGATTGAAGTCTCTAACTATATTATCGAAATTTTTTAACGAGAAAGTCACTGGAAATATGCCGCTGTATATTTCCGTATTGTGTATCAACTTACGGACGAATAAGCGACTTCAGTAATTTCTTGGGTCGTATGTGTCTCGATCGACAAGCCGCCGGGAAGTGATGCCTGACGGCAGTAAAGAGGTAAAACTCGAATCATTGAGGTTTTAATTTCATGATTTGATTTGTTTGTGGCTGGGGAAACAAGCGGATAGTGGACAAATGTAGGGCTTTGAGCTGAGACATACTATACCTTCCATGTACTGCCTGGTAGTAATACACTGACAAACTTATTTTTCATTATATTATATAAATTCAGCTTATAGGACGGTGGGACAAAACATCTCAGGTGATCTTCTTCATGTGATGCAAGGGTGCGATGAGAAAAAATATTTATCTGATCTCTACATAATTGCCGCATTATTTGATCAATTTTTTTCGGCTTCAAACGAGAATCATCTAGACAGATTTAGTATTTTACACAATAGTACCAGGAGAAGCCGTTCAGAGCCCACTGGATATTGAAAGCTAATTTTTGCTCACATATTAACTAATTATTCAGATTAATTAATTCCTTCGCCGCGCGAACAGTTGCCTTAACATGAAACGCCTATCACATAACACTATTGAACCGACTGCTTGTTCGGCGTGTTACAGTTTTCAAATCATTTGTAACTTAGAGAATCCAAGTTACACAAACTTCTGAAAGAGCTCGTTCAATCTAATAACAGCGTATATATCTCCATATATACCAGGATTGAAGCAGGAACCAACAAAATGTAGGACGGATCTTGAGTTCAATGCGCCTTTGTTTGATCACTTGAATTATCTGCATCGTTACGCTACGCTACACTACACAACACTGCAGGCATACAGCTTTCGTGTGGTATGGGATGCGGTTATGACTGAATGAACCTATTAATGATACGACGCCGCCCCCGTTTGTGGTATTTAGCTCGTTTGCTTTTGGACATATTCGATATCGCGTATCTTCTCGACTATCTATATACGAAGGTCCGCTTTGTAATATGGTTGACGCAAGAGGTTGAGCCGCTGCGTAAAGGCGGAAACGAAGTGGTCGACGCGGGGTTGGCAACCGCAATAACTCTGTATACAATCTTCGCACCAGCTTCAAGTTTGGCAGCATCGCAAAGGATAATCATGGCCAGTTCATCATCGCTACGCTGCAGACTGCGGTCCGACTTCGGTAAAATGTTACTTGATCTAATGCTGGCCGATAGTGCCTCGAATTTCTTTGCACTCGTATTACAGATCCTGCCTGTCACAATCGTTGTCCAAAAATATAAAATTTCACTCCATACGAGTCACCACCAATTATGACATTAAATATGTGTTATACTTCTTAAGCATCGTTGGCAGCATATGAACGGCCATTGGTCATCTTTTGAAGTGCAGGATTGTATCAGCTGCAATTGTTCCAGCTGCTTGAATCTCTCTGGACCTTTGGGACGACCTAGCATTGCTGAGGTGGTATGCACTGTCGCGTCACGTTTTTACGAACTGCGTGTGTCTATCCACTGGGGGGCATCGACTGGGCTATAAGCGTCTACTATTTACTTGCATGTCTCCATTGCGCATTCAGCTTACTGTTACGGCTACAGGTGCCGCTGCATATTTGTGCACGTGCATGTGTATATGGTTGAGTTAACAACACGCAGCACACTTAAGTAGCTACAGCTGCAGCTGCAGCTGCAGCTGGCGTTGAAGAACCTGTAACTGACTGTCCGAGAGATTGTTTGTGCGACACATCGCGTTTTATCGCTTAAACGATGTGCAATTAAGTATGTACATATATCGGGAAGTACATCGTCGCCGAGCGTTTTGAACAGGCTAAACAGCTATTTACCGAAGTCGATTCCAATTATGGCTAAGGCTACTGTTCCCGACGTGATCCGTTTGAAAATCCAAGAAACATCCGGCTAACGGCATCAACAGCAGCTTTCGATGGCATTATTTGTTTTTCTGCACTTTGATTTTTTTATTAACGGCCGGTAACCGTTGGAGGGTTAGTGAACCTGGAGGTGCATAGGTAGAGAGCTATAAACAGCTTGTCTTTTTTATCAGGACCGATTCTACAATCGGCTACAACAGCTGATCGTGCCGGCCGTGGGGGCTCGCGTGTTGTTTTTGGATAGTTAGGCAGCGGCTACGTAAAACCATTGCGCACTAACAGCGTAGGAAACGCATGGCTGACGTTCTATTGCCGTTGCTCTAGTCGTTATTACTGAGCAATGAAAGCCGCGTGTTTACTGGACTCTGACGGCATCAACTGTGATGGCAGTCGTGTTGTCTACCATGCCTAGATAGAAAAGAAGGAAAAATTTACTTTCGACAGTAGACTCGTTGGCAGCAGCGTCGCAGCTGCAGATAGGGGGTACGCTAAGCAATCCGCTTGATTTCGGACTAGACCATCTGAAGAACACTTGACTTGACGATGTCAACGTTGTAACTGCTGTTAGAACTACTACTGATCTCAGGCAATGTGAAAACTGTTTTCTGATCAAATTCTCTAGACGTAACAGCGAATTTGTGCGCTCTGGTAGGACAAATTATGGGTTCAGGCGAATGAATGTACTTGGTGATCGTTACTTGTCCGTCGACCATATCAGTGCTGCTGTTATTGTTTTGATCTTAGTATGGGGACGGTATTACAGGAGTCAAGCAGTAGTTGTGACAAGGGAGTTGGTGATTTACCGAAGACCTTGAAAAAAGTCGATGGGTGGTTGTATGCAGTGTTTTTCTTTCAAAGGATCATTGTGTAAATCTCATTTATCGAGACCACCACTTCCTTCTAGGTATTTGCTATGCTGATATGGGACTTCAACCTGCGTCGTAGCTACAGTAAAGCTTTCTAAATCAACACACTTAGCTGGCCGTTGCCAAATGTAAACTATACATTATAGTTCGTTTATTAATTACGCTCAGAAGAAAAATAGCGACGATACCGCCGGCTAGCTGAAGATGTGAGACGCTTTCGGGTGAGCGTACGTTCAGAAAAACACGCGGCTGCAATGGGATATCTTACGCTAACCTATGGGTTTGTTGAGTGTGGTTAGTTTCAGCTGTTAAGCTGTAAGGACTAATATCTTAAAACGGACCTGTTACACAGATCATCTGCTGACGGAGATCCCGAACACAGACGAATATAGATGGTATAAGTATCAACAAGACTTCATCCAGCATCAGTAGTAAGTATTGTTCCCTACTCCACAATAATTTGCTGATTAGAACAAAAAATAGTTTAGTAAAGGTTGGTGTACATGTGTACGATGAAATTCTGAACGAGTGTTTAGCCTCTAAGATCGTGAGATCTAGTTGGCCACTGTGACCTTTTCGATCTTTGGCGTTATTTGTAAATGGCTTTGGACGCTTGAGCATGGTTTTCGTGTGTGAAAATTGCTGAGAATAAGATCTGTTCTCTACAGAGAGAACGAGAGAAAAACAAATATTACTTTACTAGCACTTTGTATGACATATTATATAGACATATACATAGTGTTGTGGCAATTTTTCCAAACATTAAACATAGATCCGATGTTTATGAGTACGACTTCGATTGTATTGAACAATAGCTTCGAAGAAGCTACAAGAATTGGCAATTGGAAAGCTACAAGAATTGGCAATTGGAAACTACTCCAAGATCATTTATAAATTTAAATGGTGAAATAATGTTTGCCATAAAGCCATGATCTGAATTATGTTTTTAGCTTTGTGTTCTGTACTGATATTAAGTACCGCTTTAAACGGCGGTTTCTACCACGAAACGAAGTGTGGCAGCCTGGATTTGGACCTGCACTACCTCTGCTACTTCAAACTTTAGTAGGCGAACATGTTACTGCTTCACGAGGCCATAACACTATAGTCTACGTGCGACAGTGTGCGTTCATTCTACTGGGAAAGGCATTGCTAAAGCAAGATAGCAGAAAACACTTCAACAAACTCGTCAACCATTAGCTTGAAAACTATTGCAGTTCCTGACTATTTTCTTGGCTTATAAACTATTGGTAGCAGTCATGGATCTCGGTAATCAGGAGAACCTCAAACCAGGTACTAAGAAAGCAATCATCTTAACCCATCTGGTTGATTAAATGAGCAAACGTTTGGTATGGGCGCAGAAAGCCATATTTTTCTATACACAGATCCGAATTGGACAAACTGAGACCACTTTTTTTTTTTTGAAGCACTTGATTCCTTCCTATCAGCACTGTAAAATGTTCTACAATATTTAGTGGTGTGGCTTGTTTAATATGAAATGAAAACAAAACAGGACGACTATTTCTTCAACACTACGTAAAAAATGGCTAGATTTCGCGGCACATTGCATATCATGCAAGAGTCGGTTCACTTCGGTCGGTGAACTTATTATTAACGACGTCTTCTTAGCCGTTATCTCTTTGAACGTTTGGAGTGCGTCATAGCTTTTGGTCTTAAAAGCTAAAAATTATAAAGCATTCAAAAAGAAGAGGGGGGGCCTATTTGGATAATGATGTAAACGACCTAAGGTGCATGCACTTGGTCTCATAGCCACGCAATCTGAAGATGGGTGTCCCTTCCTCACTGTTTTTTCATTGCCTACTGTAAATCTTCACTGTGGAGACGCTAATTTTGCGTTTACGGGAATATCCAGAATCGAAAACGAAGCTTATACAAAACTGGCCTATGGTAATGGCCCGTTACGGCTTCACTCACTACCAAGGTATGGCGTCGAAGCGAGTATGCGCAAGTTCTAGTGGCGTCCTCAGCATAGGGCTATAAAGCGTCAGGCAGCTTGACAACATGACAGTAACTAACTCTCACCACTTTGATCACCCGACAATGTGGAATTGATCTTCCATATAGGAACTTCTAATTTTTATAAGTTAGCAACGAATAAGATTTAAGAGAAATTTTAGTCGTCAAACAACCGTGCCCTCGCGACATGGTGCCTAAGTCGTATCTATTGTCTATCAATGCTCAATAGATGAGTCACTTTTTAAAAGTTATGATGAACGTATATGAGGTTTAACTAAAAAATTCTACTAATTTATTTAACAGAGTCACTATCTAGCTCGATGCGTTTCGTCCAACATATATGCGATGTACGTAAAAAATGTCGGTATTGTCGATATACGCCTTCTTAGTGCACATTACCTATTTATTTTCCTAGACTGAAGACAACTCCTTTCGCATTCTAAAAAGCAGTTTAGAAAAACTTCTCTATCGAAACATTATAACTAACTGACTTTCTAAGCTGTTCACTGCACTTTTGAAGTGCAAACTTCATTGGAAAACGAACATAGTTCGTTTTCCAATGAAGTTTGCACTTCAAAACACATCGAAGTTTTACAAGCGGCTAATCATGTGCGGCAAAAGTTTTCGGAATATTTGGTTATTATTATTCAAAGCAGTACTGAAGCCACGATACGAGACATCATTGGCGCAAGACATCACTCCCTCAAACGAACAAAATTCTAGCGGTACAAACGCCGCTTTATGCATACACGTTGATCCATTGTACAATGAACGATAGTCTGTTTACGATTTCTGCAGTTACATATGGTTTAGACTAGTTATATAAGCCGGTCTGTCTGCAGATTTTCATCGTCGACTGCCGTTTTCCAATGTTCAGATTGATATTCATCTTCGAGACTTCTATGGCCCAGTTTAGATTCGTATCCTTAAAGCTAAAATTAGTTTCAATATTTAACAAATCATTAGCGAAAAGCAAAAATCCTTCTCGCCCGTTCTATAGTATATGCCACAACGCAAAAGCAGTCAGAGAGATCGCTTGCAACAAGAGGGTCTCTGCTACAGTCGCATGACCGGTGGCCCGGGCGGCTAACAGTTGAAGCAGCGCCGGCTACAAGGAAAAAGGACAGCCCGCCTTAGCGCCGTGCAGCGCCTCATCTAACTGATAGGAAGTCCTTACTTCGTCTGCTTTACACTGGTAGATCTATGGCATTAGATTTAGCCTCCACTGTCAGGACGCCTCGTCGCGCTACGTCAGTTCACTCTGGCGTAATGGTCGTGCGGTAAATCCTTCCGAATCTATCTATTGTAAATATACTTTCTTTGTTTACATTCGACCCTTCGCACACGGAACAACAACAACAACACGAAGATGAACGACATCTGCCGCAGCGTGTATCTCCGTCTACTTGTCATTGCTCGTTGCTTGATAATCGTCGGTAATAGAACGCCATTACCTGCAATGATACAGAAAAAAAAGTAATTTATTTGCGGGCTGAATCATTTTGTTAATAGCAAATGCTTTAATTATGAATTTTGTGAAAAAGCTTATTTTCGCTCGGAAACTTGGTTTTAAGGGAAAAATTGGTTGAATTAAGGTGTTTATGAAAGACCTTGATAGTCGAACTATTTTGGAGTATTAAAAACAGTTGTTAATGCAGTGCCTAAGTGATTGAATGCTCTAGCCAGTTGGAGAATTTTTTGTTCGTGGAGAGCTATTCATGTTTCTTGGCGGGGAGTAAATTGTAATAAATTGTCCAACGTTGAAGAAATTATCGTTAAAGGCTAAGCCATTGTAGCATTGCGTGTTCGATGCCCACCGCCGGACTAACGTTTGTACGCTGTATGATGGAAGGTTGAAGGTAGATTGATAAAAGTGTGATATAATATTTCTAACAGATTACTGTCACTAGGATGTTCTAATTGCCATGGAAAAGTTCTCGTGATGCAGGTACCTTGTGCACTATCACCGTAACAGAAGAAGTCCTTGTTTATCCATGATCTACATTAGACTGTAGTTTAGGGTGTTACAAAAACGGACACACTGGTCCTTTTTTTGTAGTAATTGGTAGCAGTTATTTAAACTTACTGCAAATATCTATTTTACTACGTAATCGGACGAACCCTAATAAAGATGGCAAATTTTTGTTTTAAATGAACATTATCAAGTTATAAGATAAGAACAAACCCTAATGAGAATCTTCCAAACATGTAAATTGGACAGAGGGGTCGCAGAGAATACTCTACCCCTACGGTAGTGAACGTCTTATCTTTTATTTACGTCTACGCTAAACTACTGACGACGCTGGATGATTTCGAAGTTTGAACCAATAACCCACAGTTATCAACCTTTAGTAATTTCAATAGAGTCTTCTGCAATCTATATATTATATGTGTAAATAAGAACAGGAGTTATAATAATCCGACTTTTTTCGGACACCTTGTATATTATGCGGCATTTGGATTTTGGTATCACTAGTGAATATTTATTCTTCACGATCTTTGGACCCTGGCAGAACTGTAAACGACACTTGCGCTATGACTAAGCGCGGTATCGGAGGAGAGATTTTCAGAGAACACCGCCTTTGAAAAGTGTAGATTTGAATCTAGAGGATATGTGTGGTACATATCCTGATATACATGATATATAGATATGATTCGCCCTATGGTTGACAATGATCATAGCAATCACGATGACGTCGTGATGATCATTTCAACAAACGCTATAAACATATACTTTTTATAGTCACAAGAATATCTCTATGTGATGATCGTAACCAGGATGGTGGCAATACGAAGCCATAAGATGATGGTTGTAAATAACATTAATCGAAACGGAAGCTGGGTCGAATCGCTTGGATTAATTGTTATTAGATCGCTAGGAATTTTTATTTTCTTTGAGAAAGCCATAAGCACGTGATATTTCAATAAATCATCAGAGCATTTTTCTCCTAACATGATTGTTAAAGCTTGGTTTAGTGATGATTATGCCATAAAGGTAGTGCAAATGACAATGAAGAATTCCTATAATGAACTTATCGTGCGACGTACACGAGCGCTGAGTGTTGCGCATCTACACGGTGCACTGATTGAGCAATGTTCGTGATGTCTCAACGGTGGTCAAATTTTGAAGGTCGAATGTTAATTCAAATTTACATTATCCAACAAATCGACCAAGAGCCCCATTCATGTTTAGTAAAAGTGGCAGTACGGAACTCGCACATCTATGTGTTCTGTATCAAATTTTTAATGTAGCTCTAAACGCGACGCTCGCTATAACCCCTGATAAACTTCGTTTGAATGTCACAGCCTCGCGAGTGACCTCGTTATCGCGAACACCGTTTCACAGATATTCTTACCGGAATGATACGTAAACACATGCCGACAGATGACCAATCATAATCATAATAGATAGTGAAAATTAGGACTCTACGCTGTGCTTTTTTTTGCCCTATCTATATCCCTGCTTCTTTCTACTGTACGTAACCTTGCACTAATTTCAAGGGCAGACCGTATCCAGGTTGATGGAAGCGTTAACAGTGCTTTACAAGCTTTATGGGTTTACTGTCGCATCGAACATAACGAATAATGCATATCCTTCTATGATCCACAAACCAACTAGCAATCCGTAAACGAATGCGTGCCACCAAAACTCGCATATAGGTGACACGAATTCGGTGAAACAAGAAGGTACCGCCAGTATGATTATTTCACGACTTATTCGGCCGTATGTAAATGGCCGCCATTAAAAAAGGAGATTGCTGCAACGGCCACCGTCGTTGTTCTCTCGTTTGCTGTCGTCCGATTGTGGTCCACTGCCAGCTGCATCACGAGATGAGGCTAGCTGCCCGCAGCAGGGATACAAAAAGATTGGGCGAGAGAGAAAAGGAGAGAGAGCTAAAGATAGGAAGAAACACAAGCAGGAAATCCTCATTAGGGACAGAGGCATTACGACGGCTTGATGTGACAATAAAATAATACTGACGCCCGTTTGCTCGAGCTGTTGAGTTTTTATCTACGAATATAGACATCTATAATAAGTGCGAGGCGTTGAGCTCTCGAAGGGCTGCGGGTCACTATTATCAGGCTAAGGTGTGCGGCCGGTCCTGCAACAAGCGTCTGTTTCAGTGAAGCCGCTGACCCATTCGAGACACTGGATACCTAGTACCAAGCATCGCGGCATGAGTCTATAGTCCAGTCCGTGAGTCAGGCTATTGGAACTGAGAGCAAAGTCTTGTGATAACGGCAGCCGTTTGCGATACAGTACAGCAGCAGCAGTAGCAAAAAGTAAATTCCTACAGGTAGAGATCCGACCGTAGTGTTATTATTACTACGCATATGGAAACAACTGGCCTCGCGTGCATAGGAAGTTCGTTAAGGGTACGAATCAAAACAGGGGTATTTCGCAGTGGACTATGCAAATCCAACTTCCAATGAGTAAAAGTAAACGGGAACAGAGCGACCGAGGAAGGGTTGCATACTATCAATTCAATAATGTCTTGTGTATGATTTGATCCGAATCATATACTACAAAGTAATTTGCCTGCTAGGATTTTTCGTTGTACTTGCTTGCTTATATCCAATGCTCCTACCACTCTGTGGAAAGATAACTAGAAACCGGCGTATATAGACAAACATGTGGGGCGTAACCTGGGAAGTGATAGATCTCAAGTATCTCACTCCAGAGGTAACAGGAGCAAATATCAGTTCGATCTTGAATATTCGATGAGAAATGTAATCTCGCAAAGACTGAGCCGTATCAGCAATAAAAAAAGGATTTCTTCAGTGTTGTCTCCGAACAGCCTAGATTGAACGCGAAGTGTTTCGTCCCACAGGCATACTCAGTCTTGGTTTCGTGAATTCCTGAAAAGATCAGGAACTAATTGCTTTTCTTCACACGGCAAATATCGTTTGGGCATTGCTCCTGCACGATTGATATATTTACTTCATCTGCGGGGGTTTGTTTGAAATACGTGGATCTCCATCGCAATTGTAGGCACACTTGAATCCCCTGAATATTCATATAAAAATAGGGTCCTGTGATGGTTGATCCACACTGAAAAAGTAGGCGCCTAGATAAAAAAAAAAACGTGTGCTGCTACTAGTGTTTAGCAGTATGACATAATTGGTGCTAAATTTCTCGCTAGACGATAAATAAGAGTGGTAGTTTTAATAGGGTACAGGTATGTTGGCTGGAATGGGCCACAAGTAACTGTGCAGAGTAACCAGAATCTGAAATAAAGTCTGGTTGGATTCTCGTCTTTCCTTAACTATGAACCGTATACGTAGATCGTTGACGTCCTTGCAACTTAGCTGTTCTAAAGAGGGCGTTACGAACAACAACTCTATTTATTCAAACGCTTCCACGTATAGAGCTTTAGTTTTTAATAATTTGCTATCATTTAAAAATTACTTAAAGTATTAAGCAAATCTTATTATCAAGTTTGCAACTCGAAACAAATGGGTCCTGTTATTCCTATCTTTGCTTGAAATCTAAGCTATATATTTTAATGTTGAAAAAGGGAGGTTCAATAGATTTACTAAAAGTATACTATTTTTCAAATTACGTGCTGTACAAACCCATTCGGTTCATTTAAAATTTTTCATCATAGTTATACTGTTGATAGGCAGACTATTAGCCATTGTTAACCCTAACTCGTCTATGGTAATATCACAGTTTGTTTTGTGTGGGAAACTTGTTTTGCTGACACACTGAAGCACAATCGCCTGTTCCTTTAAGTAGACGATGTTGCACGATGCTAAATACTTTTTACTACTATACTTTTAAATACTTTTTTAAATACACAAAACGACCGGGCCGTTTTTCTGACTGCATCGGCTAGGCGGTTCCTTCATTACCTTCTTTTCCTAAAAATCAGTATCGTGCAGGCGAAATAAGAACCGTCCAAAACACCGATTTGTCTTAGATTCAAATGTTTCGTGCATCTCTTTAGCAAGGCCGCTTATCGGATTGCTGCAATGGCTAAGGCGCATTGGCCATGCCGCGGATCTGAGTCTGAGCCGCATCATGAATGGTTACCACAGGTTCTCGTCAGAGACTTACACGACTCGTTGCCTTCAGCCATTACAAGCTCATCGGGCCAACGTCTGCGATACCAGTCGATTATTTGCCGACACATCCTTCCTCAATGGCTAGGTCACAGCAGTCGACCAAAAGCATCTCTTGGTAATTTGAAGCTGAATACGACAGGACGAAGGAATTTCCGTAATCACGTAGTAATAGTTTTTTTTTTAGAGAAAACCAGGAATGCATGATATAGCAATATTGTAGAATGTAAATTGTCTTCCCTTCAGATTGAAGAGGAGATTTTTGGGTGCTGCAAATTCAATTACCTTCGTTACTTCGTTCGTCTTTGTCGGTTCATGAACAATATGGAGGGGAAACATGTCCGCGGCTGGATCTGTAAATATAAGAGATATCTAGGATCAGAGCCAGCCAACTTGCTAGGATTAGTTGACACTAGCTGTGAATATGGCTAAACTAGAAGCAACAATCGGTACGCATCAGTACATTTCAATGTTTGTTACTCTACTGACTACCGTCGCAATTTGGAACGTGGATCGTGTGAAATAATCTAGAACGGCAAATTGCGTCTCTAAAATGTTCAACTAACGTATTAGCTTTTTTCTGAAGCAGCAAAAAAGCCTCAAAAGCAGAAGTCGCAGTTCTGCTTTTTTAGACTTTATTTATTCAATGTATACTTTTTTTTGTAATAATATATACAAAAATATATATATATATATATATGGCAAACTAATAATAGCGCATAGTTTTTAGATACACACACACACATATATATATATATATATATATATATATATATATGTATGTAAAAACAAGGGACAAGAACAAGAAATTTA
>NW_019213555.1:122454-138983 GCF_002532875.2 Varroa jacobsoni | reverse complement strand
ATATATATATATATACGCGTGTACGCTGTGATCTATAGACCTCCTCGTACAAAGGCTATCGCTGTGTTTCGAAACACAGGCTTTGAAAAAGGCCTATTTATCCGACAAGGAATTGTTTCTAGCCACATCCAGCTGAGGCCACCAATGTATGGCATAAGATATAATCGCTAACTGCTGCTACAGCGGCTACAATAGCAGCCTAACTTGAGAGATGCATCTTCATTCATTTCATCGAGCTCGACAACAATATTCTAGCCCACGAGACTACAAGAATCGTGCTTCTTTCAATAAAGCTCCCGTGTCACAAAATGCAGAGCATCTACATAAACAAATTGTGACCGTGATGGTCTCTCCTATGGCTATTGCTTGCTGTCCACGTTCTCTTGCCTACATTTAGCTCAATAAGGGCTATGATAGGATATTTTTTTCAGTCAGATTCTTTGTGTCGAATTAATCCACACAGCCAAGTGTAGAAGATGTGTGCTACAAATCTCTCCACTGATGAACACCGCCTTCAACGGTGCTTGATATATATTTTTATGTGGCCATCGTTCTCCCTCAGCTCATCTGTGTATGCATTTTTCTACTATACAACAACAACAAGAGCAGTAATTGCCATGTTTTCCTCCCTTTTATATATATATATATATATATATATACATATATATATATATGTTCACCCCATCTGTTATACGACTCACCACAATATTTTCAACGGCAGGCATCTAATGACAAATATATTGTATAGTGTATATATGTCCACTAGCTCTAGTAACATCCATTACACAACATAAACTTGGCTTCCCTAAGATACCGATATTTTGTTTATATATATATCCACTGTCATAATTGTTGGTTGGTTCATTACAATATCAATATCAACTATATAGATAATAATCTTGTTATTTTTTGTTACCAAAAAATGACATTGTACCCTTGGAAAGGCCGCCAGCCGGTTGCAAATAGGAGATATAAATCCGGCTAACAGCTAAGTACTATTTCTATTCTTTAGCTGGGAACGGACGCCTGGACAGTATTGTCGTATTCTGTTTCTCTGTCTGTATGATGTGTGTCATTTCTCTGTGCCACATATGAAGAGCTACTGGATAAAGTTTAGCTTGTCCTCAGGGTGGACCAGCGTAGCGATCTGAGAACTGGAGTTCTCAAAAAGTCGAACAGTTTCATCGTCGTCATAAAAATTTTTTTTACATGTATACTTGTATCAGTATGTACGCACACATACAACACTAGCTTGTCTTATGCTCCTTTGAGAATCTAAGGGAAGGCTAAGCTTATTTGGGTTGTTTTATGTCACGCCAGTTCAATTGGCTCGACTAGCCAGCCTTCAATAAATTTCCACTTTCAACAATTTTTTTTTACAAGATGAACATTTTTGCAAGATCATTAGACTTTGAGGCGAACTTAGTTGTTCGCCAGGCTATGCTTTCTACGGAATATGCCATATGGCACGGTTACAGCCGTTTTCTAGAAGTTACAAACTGACTGGTGCTGCGATCAACGTCATTAGGCGAGCAAGCAGAAATCACAATTACAGATTAATGGCTTGCTTGTCCCCATTTTACTGTCAGTTATCACTACATGAATTGTTTTAATTACGTTGTGTGAAAAGGCGTAGTCAATTATAGGAAAGCTTTACGATCCTAGCAGAAATTGGTTTTTCGTCTAAATCTTTAGTTTGAATTCAGGTCCCGCTTAATACTTGCTGGTTTTTCTCTCTGTCCCTTCCATTATACCTTTGTCGTTTTCTGCTCATTTTTCACTCTTCGCCACCGAAGATAATAACCTATAACTAGTTAATCATTGTTGTCTATCATGAGTTACTCGGTCTTGATTGACAATCGATGTCATCATAGTGTTGTTTGGTAGTAGAAATCATGATTAATTGAACTGGCACTCTAAAGAAGGAATGACACAATCGTCTGTGTCTGTTTGTTTGTATCTGTATTTATGTCTATGTTCGCTTATAATAGCGTTCAGGTTTGTCCATTGGCGCCAAAGCCCGGCAATGATGACAGAGATCATCTTGACAGCCGACAGCCTCCACGGTCGCCCGTATATAAAGGCCATAGGACGACAGCAATCCTAGTTTAGGTGCAGGCCCGTGCAACGCTAACCAGTGCTCCCACAGGCCCAGTCGCATCTACTAACTGACTAACCATCATCCAACGAACATACGATCCCTTGATATTATACTACTATCAAGTTAGCAATGCCAACCTTAATTCGCCGGTAGGTCTACTAAATACAACAGCTAGAAACATAAGCCGCCGTTCGCTCATAACATCTCAATGGCTAGTCGGAGAACAACCACTTGAATTGCGGGTATTTTCAGCTCACTGGCTTTTCTACATTCCAGCGATCGTGTATTGCCGTACTCAAACACGCAGACGATATTCGCGCGTAATTAGAAATTTACTACAACAAAAACAATATTATTTATTATCACGACAGCGGCTCTGCGTTGGAGTGCATGTTTACATTGGCGAACTATTCATCGTCTAATGTTCCCCTTCACTTTTCACGTTTAAGTGTACTGGTCACATATGATTTTTTAATTGCACAATATCGCATTAATGTATGTATCATCAACTTTAACGATGTTTCAGACCAGCGTTTAGAGACGAGGAGAAAACACCCTGTACGTTTCCCCGCGTTTTTTGAAGCACTGGTTGCAGTCCGTTGCAAGGACTTCGTTGGCCTGTGTCCCATATTGTTGTTGCCTTTTTCACGATCATCACCGATCACTTCGAGCACTTCTAGCAAATATCAACGTTTATTGATTCTCATTTTTTTCTCGTGCCCATCACCAGGTAGCTCCACAATATGCGAACAATTTTATTACAACTACCGTTTTTCCTACTCGTATTGTTGCTGCTTTTCTATTCGAGTCGTTATCTTTCACTCGATTATGTCCTATCGATTTTTTTATTAACTTACTGAATGGGGTGACATTAGCGTAACGAAGTGCTTTCTTTTAACCTTTGTCTGACTGACTGTATCTGCATCTTCATCATCACATGAAGGGGGCCTGTTTCGAGCAGCTCTCGATCTTTTAAATCATTCCGTTTCGCAAAAAAGCCTACACGAGTGGCACTAACGGACAAGATCTATGAAGAAGACGATAGCTATCTTTTCAGCTACGCACGAATAGTGTTCTCTGCGAGGTGATTTCTTCTGCAAGCGGCTTGCTCTTGGAGTATGAACATGTGTTTTGCATGCTAGAGACGGCCATATTTTGATGAACTGTATCAATAGAGAAGAAACGTCAATCGTTTTCATTTTCCTTTCTCTTCTAATCATGCCCGTCAATGCTTACGACAGGAGGTTGTTGTTGTTGTCCAGGACAAGAGCTGGTCACAGACGCGTGTTGTCCGATGTCTCCAGGCCCGATGCCTGCAGGTGCCCCAGATGTTAAAAGTGCAGCCTGTTGCTGTTGTAAACAGTTCGAACTGTTACTGCTTCCGCTGCTAGAACTCGACACGCTCCGCGTCGAAGTTGATCCCCCGGTAGAATTTACAGTGGAGCCTGCTCCACCACCCCCGGAGGGCTGTTGTGGCTGTTGTGACGGATGAGGCGAGCTTGCCATTTGCTTTTGTCGAACTTCGCGGATTTTTAATTGCAGTGTCTGCTTATTTGGGAAAACATCTTTGTGTTTTTGCTGGAAAGCGGCAGTCGCTTGAGCTGATGGGAACCATCCTGAAAATTAAATATTGTACATTAAAATGGAAAAAATCGGACACGCTAAAGATGTAGGTGCTAATATATATACTAGGAAAAGAGGTTCAGCTAATTGAAAATTAATACTGCATGTATATATCTCTCACGTTTGAATAATCCACATACATATGCTTCTACAAAAGAAATAACTTTTGCTGCTACTAGGTTTTCTAAAGTAATGACGTTTACCTTCCTCGGCGAAGAGCTGCATGACAAGTTGTCTACGCTGTTCGAGAACTCTGCGTAACGATGAAGGATTCTCTGGTGTTTTCGGGGTCATCGGTGTAATTCCGGGTGAATCGCCTCCGCTAGTATCGCACGCGTCTCCTGCAGAACCGCTCGACGCTGCTGCGGCAGCCTCCTGCAGTGAACAAGTCGGCACGCAAAGATTAAATAATAATAATAATGAACGACCACCTGAAGATGAGCTTATCGCGTATAACATGGCTGTTCTATATGCGTTGTTAAGTATATATATATGACCGTCTCATGTCTGCCAACAGATCAACTGTGAGCAGTCTTAAAAGGAGCAGCACCGCGATGTATTAGATAAAGATAAATACTAACGATTGTACTAACCTGCACACTGAAAGATGGCCCGAAGAATGTATTCCCCTCTAGTTTAGGTGTCTGGGTTGCACTGGAACACCCGCTTGTGCTAGGTTCGCTGCCCTGACTAACTCCATTAGCTCCTGCTCCAATATTTGGTGGTCCTGCACTCTGGGTCTGTAAATGCGTAGAACCGGTTGTGGCTGACGTTGAGTGTCCATGGGAATTCCCGTTCACCAATACTGGGGCGCTCAGAGGAGCCACCAAGTCATGCTCTGAAACACGCATAAGAACAGAGTAACAAAAGTTATAGGCGCATCCGACACCGCGTGCTTGCTGTGGCAAGGACCGCAAAACACCTTTACCAATCTGATCAACCATTCGATATTTCAAGCCACTACAGTTATAAATTATCACATCCCTATAGATACGTTTATCGTGGTTCGGGATAGCTAATTACTATTATAACGCGTGCAGCATTGTATTGCACTCACTTTTGGGCGGCATCTGGAAAGCGGATGGTGTGCCATCGTTCCTGGTGCCCGGCAACGGCGTCGTTTGACCTATGCCGACGTGACCTTGATGAGCAGTAGCAGCCGTCTGGTGGCCTTGGAGCGTCCCAGCGTGATGCTGTCCGGGATGGTGAGTCATCTGCTTCTTTTGGCCAGGCGCCAAACCCAGTTGGGCTGGCGTTGGTGCGAGTACGAATGGTGTCGTGACAATCACTGAGGGAGGTTCGAGTCCGGCTACTGTTCCGGAAGCCGTCCGTGGTCCCATGCTCGCGACGGAGGGCGAAAGAGGCGTCCGGACAGAGAGTGCCTGAACTCGTTCCTCCATGAGTGATACTTCGAACGGCGGTGCCGATTGCGGTGGCTCCCGATAGGTCAGTGGAGACAATGGCAACGGACTGGAGATAGACGTTGATGGCGACGTGATCGTATGGGAGGCTCCGTGTACGTTGAGAAGGTTGCCGCACGACGCTGTTGATGAGACCCCGACGCCGCCGCTGACGCCGCCACTTTGCAACGTGGTGGGTACACTTCCGCCCGCGTTTTCCTCGCCGTCACTCGCTTCTTCGCCATCCTGACGTCCAATTCCACCGACGCCAGCCGCGTTCTCGCTGCGCTTTCGTTCTCTGCTGCACCACTTCCATTCGGGATGTTTTTTGAAGTGTTCTTCCTTAACTTTGAAAGCCATTTCGTGGTACTGCTGCTTCTCTAGTGGCCGCAGTGCGTACCACCATTCGCCGAGGATTTTCGACACCGTACGATTGTCCTGGTTTGGGTGTCGCTGATGCACGAGCGCACGATGTCGCTTGCTGAAGATCATAAATGCATTCATTGGTCGTCGGATATGACTGCCGCCGACACCTGGTCCACCGCCGGCGCCAGGGCCACTGGACGACTCACGGCCGTCCTTTGATGAAGTGCTGCCACTTTTCTTTCGAGCTCCACTTGGCGGGGCCGCCAGAGCTATCGTAGGTGGATTGCCGGCCTTTGTGTCTTCGGCGGTGGACGGTGCGTCACTAACGAATACCTCGTCCAAATCCTCTTGGTCAATTTCGCTTCCTTCTTCCATCTGAGTATCGTAAGTAGCCGAATAATTCCGTGCCAGGTTCATACCGGAACCACCTGTTCCCGCTGTTGGTTTGATAAATGAGAAAAAAAACAATCACTAGTCTCAGTTTGCTATTCAAATCGGTACATACGACGTTACTAGTACGTGTGTTGCGCGCATATACATCTTCTTTGACACATTAGCATTGTACGGCCCATTTACGTGGCCTTTCGCCACTTTCTATCATCAAAGGTAAACTATTTGGCCTTCTTCCCATCCCTAACCGTTCCTCCTCCTTCAACTCTTGACCGACGCACCGCCGTCTGTGATAAAAGAGTTCCTCTTCCTTTCGATATTACCGACTCTTGACTGCTCTATTTATATAAATAGCCATTTTTTCCGCTCTAGTTACGGCATATTTAGCAAGTATTCTTACTAAAAAAAAAAACTACACTACAGTTTTGAGCGATTAACAACCAACACGTTGAGACGCGATGTTATTTAGAAGTTCCTTTGATGTACCGCATTTCATCGAAGCCTAACTAGCACACCAGTATCGCTATAAACAGAATCGGTTCTATATGCATGCGGGATTATCTGTTTGGAGGCTGCGATCTCATCCCACAACTGGTAGTTTTTACGCCACTTGAAATGTGTCCTTACAATAACAAGCTCAAGCCAGCCAACTTCGTACCTCCAAGTAGGTCCACTAAAGCTAATTTACCGCAACAATTGTGCCGCCAATACATGTCCTTTTACTGTTTTTACTGTTGTATTCTTTTTGTGGTAATGAAATATCAATCACGAAAGAAATAGGCTTTTTTCAGAGCTGTCGTTCATATGCGATGTATCCTGTTGGCCTTATCGACTCACCAAGGAAGGGCACGAGAGCCGTCCACGGGTAGACGGGAATGTGATTGTTGTTGTTGTTGTTGTTGGTTTCATTAGGATTCGAGCTAACTGACGCGACCAGCTGATATGGACTTCCACCAGTTGAACCTATGCCAGTGTAGAGAAAAGCGTGACACATACCAACACAGTTAGGTTTATTGTTAAAACGGCTATGTTGTTATCCTTGCTATTTTGTGGAAGTAGAGTTAGGTGGCGCTAGGTTTCTTTGACTGAATTGTTTCGACGCGGATTTCTGCAGACATGGTGAGGACGAGCACAGGATCTTACATAGAGCTCATCGCGTAGCAAACCGTTTAGGCTGCTCTTAACTCATGATTAGTCGTAGTTCGCGTAATTTTTTCATTTCCATGGGAATTTTGGCCACTTGGCCTGACCGCTTGTTGCTTTATAACAGCTTTCAACCATTTTACTGCTACGTGTTTACTTCGTTTAACGCTCTTTCTTCCTTGCTTTCCAGTGGTACGATTACTATCAGCCTCGTCGCGGGCGATATCGTACTGGTCTGGCTAGGAACAGCTAAGTGATCACTTCTCCGACGCGCTGTCTGAGCAAACCATCGCAGGGACTTGGCTGGCACTTTCATTCATATATGCGCCCTCACAGACGCAGCGAAGGACAAACAAAGACGCTGAGTGACAGCGATAGGGTTACGGAGAGAAAAGGAGAGAATGCGCACACACGAAGAACTAGAAATATCAACGAACCACCTTCAGCTCACAGGACTCGGTATTGCGTACATCTGGTACAGGCTCACCGTTGGCCTTAGACAACGACAACTATACTATAACTACTACGTAATACGATAAACACATCGACACTATTAAAGACAGGATAATATTACAGTACGTACAAGACGCTATAACAGCTTAATGCAATTGGTTGACAAAATTATGCTACTACTTGAGTCGTTCCTAGCGAGCGTTGCCGAAGACGAGGCTGGCTGGCCGGCCGGCCGGCTGGCCGGCTGGCTGGCTCGACACAGGGCCGCCTCCCACTTGAACCCTCTCGAATACGAATTTTTTTGCTATTACTGTATCTTCTAGTTGTGCTACTGCCACCCTGCCGCTGTTGTCGCTGTTACGACGAGTACTATGATGATTTTTTTTTTATCACGCAAGCCTCGTTGTTGCAGCTGCTGTCGCTGTCAATGCTTGTCGCATTGGCTGACTGCTGCTGGCGTGCGATGGAAACATGCACTAGATTATACACGAGATAACATTCGGCATGGAACGTATGACAACGCTAACGGTGGCGCCAGCGCCGACAACGGACGAAGTGTAGTGGACCACTACACAGAGTCACAGAATCTGGTCGTTCTCATACAAATGAGTGTTCTTGACGCCTGTGACTCACTCCGTCCAGCCAATAATGAAGCGCAACGAAATGAATGCGCTCTGCACTGATCAAAGCTAACGCCAACCAGATGGCGGCGAATGACGTACATAGTCCGTATGAAAGATTGAGATGTTTTGTGCGACGGGATGACGGTCCAGCTAAGGCGCTGCTGCCGTCACTGCCGCCACAAAAAGAAGGCAAAGCAGGACCCAGGTTGGACCAATCAAACCGGTTTACCCACGACTATCCCTCTACACTACATATGCGCGTCAAGTGCAAATCGTATTCTGATGACAGGGGCAGAGGGAGCCAAGGCGAATAGAGAGGCTAGGCATGAACGAAGTACGACAGGATGGCATAGCTCTCATTGATTTTTCCCTGGGTGAATTAATACGTACATACATTGACGGGAGAGCTCGGTAATAACTAATTTACTGAATAAATTATACCTATTTTGTCTGATCCTCCAACATCAGTGGCTTAATTTGGCTGTTTCACAAGTTATCTTGTAAGTTGCCGTATGTAAAATTGCTAACTTGTCAGTACTTGAATAGTCAACAAAATAATTAAGTTGCATGAGCTAGCTAACAACGCCACAAAAGTGCACAGAATATCTATCAGTAGCTTATTAATGGCTGCGCAATTTGAGGCGTACGGCGGTTTTCATAGAAAAATCATGTCAAATAGTTCTAAAAAATCTGAGCAAAATTCGTGGAATGCTACTTAATATGTATCCGGTGGCGACGCAGTCTCAGTTAGCCTTGACCACTACTTAATGCCAACATAAAATCAAATTGGAAAACACTAAATTCGATCCGAGGCGTCAATTTATTGTTTAAGTCGCAACATAGAAAGAAATCGCTCGAGTGCGAAATAGGGCAGCAACCCGCATTATTTCAGAGAACAGTCTTACGATCAAATAGTGAGAACTGATAGCTCGTCAGAAATACAGACCAAATGTACTCCAGTCCAAATGATTTTACCATGCAATTTATCAACGCGTGCTCGCAATATGATGAAACAAGCTTTGAAAACTTACTTGAAGAATGATGTTGTGGCCTCACTCCATGAGCATCGAACATGGACCCAGTGTCACCCTGGTCATCGTTAAGTCCCCCGCTATCTCCGCTAAATGATTGATGCGATTCGCCAGTTTTACCTAAGCCGAATTAAATCAAAGCAATAGCCAGTAGAACGTGTTAGCGTATTTCGGCAACAGGCTACTGGTAATAACGTTTGTTCAGGTAGGTTAAGAACGCCCATTGGGTCCTCCGACGCTAAAAACTGACCGCAAAACACCAAGTGCACGCGATTACGTGTCTCACACTAGAAACAATGTACGTCATATTGCAATGAATTGTCACAGATAATTCTCTAATAGGTCCTAATAGTTCGTATGCGTTAGAACTGCATCACTGCAATTGCTAACTAAGATACTTAATCTTATACAAATATACTAAGTAGTCAAGCGCAGCTTTATCTATGAATGGAACTATAGACGCCCGCGTCGTAAAAACAAACTACATAAATTACTTCACATGCACACAGGGTGATGAATCGCAAGAGTGGCACACAGGATTACTGCGCAGATTTATTGAATAGTATTGCCTTTTACCATTTTTAGAGTTGCGCATGTTCTACTACCGTCGTGCTGACGGAGTTATTGCCATCTCAGCGAACCTGTACGGTCGATAAATACTTATGTATCTACACGTACATGTATAATAAACAGATTTTTGTTGGTTTTCCGTTAAGAAGAGGAAACGCAGTTGCATTAAACTACGTGTGTATAAGAGTGTTTAACATGTATCTACCTGGCCGTTTACTTTTGTGGGTGTGTTTGTGTGTGTGTGTGTACACGTAAAACGCTGCCAGCGTCATGATTAGTCTAGCTACTATTGTTCGTTCTTTGACGAATCACTAACGAACCGTAGCTACAGATGATATCGGTTCTCACAATCCAGTTATTATTAGTGAAAGATACAATAGTTTCTGCGTCGGACAGAACAGCCGCGATGTGCGCAGACACGTGTAAATACCATCCTGGGTAAACGTGCATCATACACACTTTCTTTTAAGTAAGTTCTCGTGCCCCTTGCCAGAAAGCTCTATTCGAACCCCTATCGATTTCCGCCTAATAGTGCACAGCTGAGCCGTGCACACGCGCGTCTACAACGCGCGCACCCACCTACCACTGTCACAAGGCAAACTTCCGATGAAGCTGGTTTGCAGTGATTTGTTGAAACCAGCTAATATCGAACACGCTTGCCCTCTTCCACCTGCTTTCGGTGCAGCATCTAATGAAAATAGGTGACATCTAACAACAGTGTCTGGGATGTACCTAGAAAGTAAACCCCGGTGGAAGAATTGAGCGGGTCGCCACCACCTAGATATATCGAAGTTGAGATGTTGACAAGCAGTTGGTGTTAGCGCAACTAGCAATATCCATTCTGCGATAGCGAACTACAATGACGACGGTGAAGTAAAGCGTATATCTATATTCAACTTTTGCATTATCGAACCTACCCTTGAGTGAGAGATGCCTTGAGCAGTATCCTCTACGTTGAGATTCTTTTGTACAGCCGTCGCGGCTGCACAAGCGCCTCCATTGCTTTCCGTTAAACTTCTTACGGATGCCGTTTGGAGTAGACACAATATCGCCCTTCTTGAACTTGTGTTCCTGGAACAATTGTAGATTAGTTGATATATAAGAAAGCGAATAAATAATAGATGCAATGCAACTAGTCCTATTCCCTAGATATATCTATATATATGAAATTCGCCAGACGATGACCTTTATCTAGTATTATAAGTAAGCTCGTTGCTGGCTCTGCTGAAAAGCGTCCTCAAGCATCATTTTTCGAATGTTAGTGAGCTACACTTCTTCGGCCAATGATGATTTGGGGGCAAGGTTAATTTTAGAAAAGTGCCTTTCATATCGCTTGTCAGCTCTATCAACGCTGTGAGCTCTGATTCTCAGGTTTGATTAGATTTAAACGAACGCTTACAGGCACACAACAATATGCCGTTTATATCTGCAGGCTTGCTTTGTATATTGTAAATGCTACGGCGACTAAGAAAAGTCTTTTTTGAAGACGTCCTGATATGAGGTATCATGTCTCCGCATCCTCCTATCCATGTGGTCATTTTCACATTTCATTTCAGTTTGTTAATTAGTTTTCAAGGGTTGGCCTATATACGGGCCTGAAGCTGTCTAAGCGATTCAAATTCAAAAGGCCAGGGAAGCGCTGTCGATAAAAATCGGCTACGTTTGACAGCCTGGTCATGTTCAACGAAATAATGGATCATCCTCTTTTCAGAAGACATCACGGGAACCGCATCAGTGGGGCTCTTTTCCTTTCAATCGAATATCCCGATTAGACCTGTGTTCAGACACACTACACGCGCCCTAAACAAACGGCTTTTATTTGTGCCTCTTACGCTCCATACTATTCTTAACAAACGCAGGTAACGCGTGGATTATGCGTTACTATCATTACCAGAACAAAGATCTCTGATACAGTTCACTTCTCCAAACGTACAACCTTCCATTAAAGCCACATTCGTGACTAACACTTATTACGCGGTGGTTCAGCGCGTAGTTTATGCGGACCAGCAGATAAAATCAATAATGCAACCAGATTCTCTGACGATTGTCGGACTCTGCGAGAACGAATCCGTCAACAACCGCGACCGACGACAGTACAGAACACCTATTTTTGTACGAATATTATATGTATAAATTCGGTCTATCCTATATCCTCGTCTTCGTAATGCGTTAACATCACGCTCGATAGTTGCAGACGATAGATCTAATTAGCGGATAACAGTCGGCGTTATGTAGAGAATCTTTGGTGTCGTATAATAGTAATGCTAGTGTAGGTTTTCATAAGGCGTATTACGCGAATATTGTTCGCCATAGACGACGTTCGACTGTCATCAGACTCCTGTGTCAGGACAGTTCTACGCCAATGAATTGCAGATTTCGAAAGCTGTGGCGCGCATTTGCCCTAACACCGGTTTATGGTTAAAAAAGGTTTCTATGTAGCTCTTCGGAACAGTGTGCGATAGAGGTTCGTGATAACGATGAGTATAGAGGGGAACTTCAACGAAACTGAAGGAAAATACGTAGAGACAAAAATTAACTTGGAGGGAAGACAACAAGCAAGATATGATGCTTTCGACAAAACACGCTGGGACTTACCGATGCGGTAATAGTTTTGATTTTACCTCTACCCTCGTCTCATCTTTTAGTCAGCGCAATGACCGCGGTGTTCAGCCAAGTAAAAAGAAAAGACCTATAAAAAGAACTATGCTCATAACGAACAGCAACCAAAGTAACTGAAGATATGTCTGCCGGCAGCTGCTAAAACAGTGTGGTTCACTTGTTTGCCTACAAACAGTGAATAGGTATTAGAATAATGGGTACGTCAGATATTGCCGGTCTGCGTAACAAGCTCACCAATATCGCTTTCTGGTGAAGCGCTACGATCGAACGATGTTTCTCGATTGGGCTACCCGTTCTTTTACCGCTGAGATTTTTGTTAATGATTTTGTTGAGGGACGGCCAAGCCACTGCGGTGAGGGCAAAGCGCAGTCACCTCAGTATATCTTGAGGAAAGTGTTAAGTATCGTGTGCTCGTTCAGTCATGCAAATAGTAGTCTATACGAATTGATATTCGTTCATATCTCCATGCGTATAGATATAATACGATTGCAGGATAAATCTCTATAGGCACGGCTTTGTGTATACTCTACCGGGTACACGGTGCACTCGGAGAAAGGCTGCCATAAGAGCATAATTACAAGGGCTTAGCAGAAAGTTCAGATCCTGTTAGCTGTGGCACGCAATTGAAGATCTTTGGTAGGGAAGAGGGACTGAATTGTCTCGGCCCCCCATAGGATCGTTCCAGATACCTCCTAAATATGCATAGTGCCGCAGGAATCGTCGTCATTCGTCTTTGTTTTCCTGTGCCTTTCATTAGTTGTCTCAGTTTTTACTTTATTCTACGAGCCATGGAATGCTAGCCAACGTACGATGTTACAATACACTGCGTACGTGCATACAATAAATCGCGGATACTCACCGCGAACGTCTTCGGAACGCTTATAGCGTCTGTGCTACACGCTGTAAATGACAAGGGGAAAAGCGCGCTCCTGCAAGGGAACGGAAGGTTCCGAGAACAGCGTTTCAACAGAATACGACGCAACGAGTTACGCCAACGTGGCAGTAAGACTTCCGTCCGAATTTATGTAGTGCAGCGTCTCTGTGTACGCAGGCGACAAAGGCTACAAACTAATAACCACCATCACCATTTCCTTTCATCTATATTATAGTAGCGACCAGCGATCGCGAGGGCAGGTGCCGCCGTATCGCCATCGTTGGTCGTCGTAGCTGTTGTCTTTGACAAAATGAGATCCACCCAACGACGCGACTGACCTCCTTCCTTTCTGTATAGAGGGTGGCAGCCACCTGATGCACGAACGATACCGTACTGCAACTAGCATCGAATCATTATGTTGCTTAGAAAAGCCATTCTTATTCTCGTCGTAAGGCAACACTTGCCACTGCCGCTGTCGTTGTTCGCTATTTTCTCACCTGTGTCTTTTACCGTGGAGCTATCGCTCTCGTGAACTGCGGTCTGTGGAAACGAATCAAACAGCTCCTGCTCGTTTGATCTGTCAAATAAGAACAGAACGTAAACGTAGAAGTTCCGCAGAACTGGTCGACATCAACAATAACGGCGGCGGCAATAGCAACGACGACAGGTACAGAAAAATTGCGTTACAACGGCAATGGCGACAGGAGTGGTAGCAGGGGCACTGCCGCAACAGCTGCAGCCACGGTGAAGACCATCATCATGATCACAAGAGAATGTTGCCGGTATTGCTGTTGCATTTAATAAGGCAGCGTAACAATAACGCTCAAAGTAAACTATCGTTACACAGCAGCGGACGAGTGTATTCGATATTTACGTACTACCATAGAATCATTTTACGACCAATTCAAGCGTGATACACACGAACAAATGGAATGAGAGTTCGACGAATTGGCGCCTGACACTCTCTCCCTCTATATATATATATGTTCCAGCTCCAGCACGAATTGAGTTTGCTAGATTTGAAATGTGGCGCGCTTGGCGAAATAGGCAAGCTGTTCGTACAAGAAACACATCGCGGCGCTCGTGGTCACAACAAGTCATGTCTCACAAACTGGCTGTGCGCCCACATCTGTTGAGCTCCACATAGGGGGCACGGGAGAGAAAGGGAACAAAGAAGCTAAGAGGAACTATGGCTGATTAGTTAGAACGACAAGAGCAAAAGGTATAAAAATCTATACAAGTATTATCCATAGGTCTGCAGTTGAAGCAGTTAGAGACATCTACGTGTTGATTGGCGCGGTAGCCGCTTCGTTCGGTGGTTCTCTTGTTATTTAATCACATTTTATTCTATCTATATTACACTATAAGAATATCTCTTCCCTTCGCGGAATCAGCTGTTGCTGTAGGCAATATTAACTCTTGAAAGATGGTCCCGTAAAACATTAGCATCAATAGCGAGTTCGTCCGCCTCCGCATCAGCAGTCGTTACCGTGTGGTAGACAGTTATTTATGCAGTTGTACCAGCGACACAGAACCGCCTGCAGAAAATGTGCTACTACTATTACTACAGTAACGATATATTATTATGGCTTCATTCAGCGGTCCCTCACTCGTTTGCTTGCTTGGCTGACCAACGAGGCAGCGGCTGCAGCAGAAGCGCATATGTGAAGCAAGCGTGTGCGTATAATATAAAATTACAAGTGGAACTCATTGTAGCCACTACAGTCTCAATGAATGAATGAATGACTGACTCAGTCAGTCAACGCTGTTATACAGATATATATATTCAGTCATATGAATAGATGAATAGACAAACGAACGAATCAGCGAAATGTGCAGGCAGCCGGGTCACACGACTGGGTATATATGCGGTTGTAGCGGAGTGGCTGCTGATCCAACCGTGTTGGAGTTGTTTGTTAATCCAGTGATTCTGTGAATGGTTTAACCCTGTTGGCTGCCTTCCTTGGCTTGCTTTGCTTCGTATACTGCCACACGTTATGCTCCATGGATGTGCCCGTCTGTGGTGTAATAATAACTATTACGTGCAGCGGTAGCGCAGCGGAGCGAGGGAGGCGCAAGCTTCTTATTAGAGTAATGGTAGCGCAGCGGCAATGACTTTCGTTCTAGTAGCGGTAGAATCGTAGACTAATGCCCAGACAATCAGGTCTAGCTGGATCGGATCGACGAGAGCTGATTTGCAAGGTCGGATCTGTCGATGCGGTACCACTTTAGTATTTCTACGGCGGCTGTAATAACGTCATATGGCAGTGGGTAGCTCGTAATAGTGCGGGGAGCAGTAGTTCGTGGTAGAGAGGGAGAGCACGCAATAAATCGGATCACCTACGCAGTGAACCACATATGAACGCAACGCAATGATGCTGCTGCTGCTGCTGCTAATGCTAATGATGATCATTATGGGATCAGTACTTTTATCCGATGGTTCGTGTCGAGGTGGTACCGCATATTTGATCGCTCCAATGCCTATAGCGTCTACCTGTCCGCCACTTGATTTCAGTAAATGTCTACTACGGTGTCGCTCGATACCGGCAGATGTCGGCAACAGGTAAACACTGCTTGTTATCTGGCAGACTACTCTCTGTTAGACGATTCTTCGTACGATCAGCGATTGGTCGCATCAAAAGTAAAAATATTTCCGAAACACGCAAATACATAACCGAACAGCGAGAAGAACCAAACTGTAGCAGACGCACGGGCACAATGGGATATCAGCTGTTTGCTTAAGGCTTGCTCTTGGCCTTGCTGCTACTGTTGTTATTGCCTGACGTATTTCTGTTAAACGGTGTGATCGAAATGTGCATATCGGCAGAGTTATGTCGGGCTGTTTGAGAAGAGTACGCGTCAGTTTATTTAGCATCTGTTCCGAACCACCTGACCAGGGATTAGTGAATCGTCTTCATCATCTGAGTTCGTGAATAGAAAAATACATGTATATAGTGAAAGATCATTAATAATTCTTTAGTAGTACAGAATGGTCGTCCATTGATAAATCCATCTGTTGAGATCCAGCATCTCATGCTTTTGCGGGGTTCCCAGTTGTTCAATTTTCAGACAGTAGCGCTTTAGACGGAGGGCTTTCTATCTCTACAACATGATTGTACCCAGTATTGGAATGTTGCTGGTGCTATCGAATTATTTTTCATAAATAGGTTTAATAATGGCAATTAGAGGCACGGTGATGAACACGACCCAACATGTACTCAGCTCCCTGCTTTTTACAATGTTGTTGTTGTTGTTGTTGTCAACTGCAAAAGACTAACAATATGCCATCGTTGAACGCGAACACGCTTGCTACTCCTTGGTAATCAACCACAAAGG
>NW_019213555.1:59251-122354 GCF_002532875.2 Varroa jacobsoni | reverse complement strand
TGCTCAGTGTCGCTGTCAGGTCTGAAACAACAACTCTCAACGATTTAGTTATGAATGCAGTGCTTAAACAATACGTTCATATCTAGCGTCAGACGCATCTATCGGGCCTGACCTTGGACGAACGCCTCGGCATCTGCTGATTTAACGGCTGATTGGCAGATAGATATTTGTCATCTCCCTATTTGAGTTCAGCTGGTTTGCATTCGTCTACAACTGTATGATTGCCCACCCAGACTGCGAACTTCATATCGCTAGACGAGTTTACATGATGTTGCCGTCTGCAGTGGAATATGATAACCGTATACAGAGAGCAACAATAACGACGATACATATTAAGTACAATCCAGTACAGTTTCCTCCCCTAAAAAAATGATGGCATGATAGTAGATCTAACGCGAGCTGGACCTGTCTGTTCTTGACAAGAGGACGTACGTCCGACAACTTCAGAATTAAAAACACAGAATCATCAGTCTAAACGGATCAGATACATTTCTCGCTCGCCCGTCAGACGAACGACGTGTGTTTGTATGATCACATCATTTGAACGGCTTCAATACCACATTGACATTTAAAGTTAGACATAGTGCCATTCTTTGTAATGGCATTGTTATTTTAATACGGCAACATCACTAGCGATGCCAGGCTTCTAACAGCCATATTATTCGTTAGTGCCCACATCTAATCAGCTTGCAAGTAACTCGGAAGCTGCACACCTATAAAGCCCAAAAAATGGGTGGCTAGCGAGGAATAAGAATATGAGCATGAAACACCCGGCTGATGACACTGACCTATAGAGCTGTCCAGTATTCCAGTAGAAAGTGTTAAGCTTTGAATTTTGTTTACCTCTCCACGTCGCATTCATGCTCTATGATTCATATGACCAGCTTACTAGTAGTACAACAGCTATGGCCAAAATTTCTCTGCGTTAGATTCATCTTCCCAATTGCGCCTTATGTGTTCAGTTTGTGCATGCTGTTGTTTCTGTTATGCGTATGGTCCGTTTCTGTCTGTGTTGATGAAGGACTACTGCAACGGCTACAGGAGGCTTCAAGGTAAGGCAAGGAGCGGCAACGTAGCTTGAAGTGTCATAGGGCGGTCTACCAAGCAACAAATAGGACAACGAATCGTCAAATGCGCGCCAATACCTTCGCTGTCACCGAGTCCGTTATTGTTGCCGTACTGTCCGTTGCTACTATTTCCGCAATTGCTATTGCGTCGCACCTACGTATGTCCACGTACCATAAAAGAGATACTAGGTCCATGAACCGACCGAGCCCTCTATCCTTTGTCGATGAACAGATTACCATTAAAATAATCTGCCATAAATCTGCCATAACAGACGCATCGGCAGTAACGATGACCACGACGACGACGAACGCAGCACTACACGTAGGAAGCAGCGCTAATAACTCACGATTCTCCACTTCTGGGTTAAATAGTGGGCGATAATAGGGTGCCGCCAGCGACGGCAAGACAAAGTCATATATCATATACTGGCCGTAGCTAAAAATCCGCGCTATCCGTATATCTGGTGCATGATGCATATGTATTAACAGTATGCAGTTTTTCCTTCTATAATTAGAGCGTTATTGTTCATATATCTTAATATATAAAATAGTATGCTAAGCTAACTATGCGCTATTATAATCGATGGTTCTGTGCGATTTTTTGCTGGTAATATACACTATGAAAAACTTCTGTAGCTTCTGAGCGAGAAATTGCGCCAAGTTTTTATTTTTGTGCCCCTCTGCTGCATGAAAAAGTAACCTTACTAATAGGGTAACCGAAAAAAAGTGGTTTGAGAATGTAATCTTCAGGCTCTACGGCGGATGTATGACAATTTGCCACCGAACTTTTCCCCCAATTTTCGCCAAGGTATATGCCTGAAGATACCTAAAAAGTTTCCTAAAGATATCTGCAGTGTAGCATTGCCATGGTATAAAATGGCGCCATTTCTGTTCACTACTTACGATCAATATTTTTTCACTGATTTGTCGTAATATTGTTAACCGTTGACAGTAGAGGTTCGTACAAATAGTTTTGCTGCATAATGCACGATTTTCTTCCAATCCCACCAGATGAATAGTATCATCCACTTGGGCGTCCATTGGGCTTTGTCACAGACAGAGCGTCTCGTCGTACTGACCATGTTCTTTTTCGTGATTGTCGCATGTGGTCCACGTTTCTAGTCACCTTGAAAACCACCAGCCTCTTCAGAAAAAGCTCCCTCTAACAGCTTAGTAAGTAACGTATGTTCCTGCTTATCCTACAGACACGTTTTTGGTCTAGGCTCAAGTCTGGACATAGGCAGACGGTTCGTTTCGTGCTGGGGGCCTGCCAACCGTGTAAAATTTGAAACACTTAGCGTCTTTAAAGATGAGTCGAAACCGAATAAATCCCTTTGCATTATTTGTGTGGCATCCAAATACCGAAATTATTATGTTGACCTAGCCTTTTCAAATGATTCAGAATCATTCGGCGGTGGATGTTCAGCCTCTAGGCAATGTCACAGCTACTTTGGATCGTTTCTGATCAACTTTCACAGTAACTTGACTGACTTCCCTTTTGTGCATCGGCTGAACACTATTAAGAGCATTTTTACTGGAGAAATTTCCAGAACGCAGGCGACGGAATCATCTTTGGGCCACTTCTTCCGATAACGCATCTTGAGCATATAGCGTACGACATTTTTATGGGCCTGGCCAGCATTTGGCTTCCGTAGTAATGCAAATAGAGCGGTTAAAACTTATATCAAAAACTGACAGCAATGAAACGATCGTCAAAATAAATTGGTACACTCTAACTTGACCCATATATATATATATATATATATATATATATATATGCATTCGTACTAACCTGAGTCATACTCAGTTCTTCAAACGTCTATGCTAAATTAGCTCTGACAATATCTTTTTATATTTTCTCAAGATGTTGTAGCCCATAGCGTCCACCTAAACATGGCCCTTGTAGCCATCAGGGTCATCACATAAAAGAACTCAATGCAGTGACCTTCATCTAGAGATCAGTTTACTCTTGAAAGTCTAACTTTTGGATATATTCGAAAAGCGAACCGATTACTTAGCTTCTTCATCACTCAACAGAGGTTCGAAAAGCTCACTCGTTACAATTGGGTCGAAGAAGAAAAAGAAACGTCTTCGAACGAGAAGAAAACGGCTGGCCGATACAGTCCCCATTTTATATAACCTCACTATACGCGATACATCGTTCAAGAGTGCGTCTACCCTCGCTGTCGATTTCGGGTTTGTGTGAATGAATTTAAGTATGCCTATGATGATGAAGTTAAAATAGTCTATGTAAGGAGAATACAAAGGTCGAACAGCTCGTACAAGACATTGTTATTATCAAAACACTTGCTAGGACTAGTCTCTGTGGTACATTGAAGAAAATCAAGCGAGTGACTATTTCGGTATAAACGCTTTGCGTCACGATTAGAAGAACGAAGTGCGTGATGGTTTTTCTATCGGTAAAACGATAGAATTTATCTGTTCGAGTAGTTAATCGTTAAACTACTACAGCGCACATGAGCGAGCCAGTGGCGACACCAAGCGTCTCCTATTGACACCGCAAATAATCACCACAGAACATGATCTCTATGCGGCAAGAATTACCTTTACTACTATAAAGTTCTATTAATAGCGTAACGTCAACCAACACAATACGCCTCTTCGGTCGTAACGGCTGCCGCAAATGACCAACGCCAATCAATTATCGAACAGAAATTACTAGAATTGATGCAAACGGGGATCGTAACCGAGACACCGGATGTCGATAGCCAATGAACGCTATTATTTACAATATTTCCTCAAACCTATAGAACGTTCAGACTATGGTGAGTAGGGATTAAGAAGTCTAGGAGACAGTCCACGAGCAGGGGGTCTGTTGACACATCGTCATAGCGCACATGATATCAATAGCCGCAACATAACCGTAATAGTTTTCAGTATACCTAGCTACACGTGACCTTTTCTATCTATTCAATAATCTATTCGTTCATGCGAAACTTGTGACATTATCCTGAATATGGCTACTCACCTCTGGCTGCGTAGACGGAAGAAGGCTCTGCGCGGCCATTGGGAAGGATGCCGCTGACGGTGGCGGCGGCGGCGGCTGCTGAAGAAGACTGCCTTGAGGCGGCAGTTTATACAGGAGACTGTTGTTGTTATTATGATTTGGCGAGGAACCCGCAAGGGGTCCAGGAGGACCGGCGACCCCTGAGCTCGGGGTCATCCCGCCGGGTGTTAACAAAGGACTGGGCACAGATATGAGTGCAGAGCCGGCGCCTCCTGATGGGATGCTGCTGTTGGCCGTCGTTGTCGGTTTACTGAGATCTACGGCCACCATGTCGTCACTCTCTCCCGAACCTGCTATTGCCCCTGGGGTAGTGTTCATTGGTGAACCCCCGTCGGATGAAGTATGACCACTTCGAGCACTTGGCGGTGGAGATTGGGTGCCCATACACAACGTCTGGCTTGTTTGGAACCACTAATGAACAGATGGCAAAACTAGTTAGCCGAAAATGATCGACAGTCGAGATACAATGAGCTCATAGAAATAATTAAAAGGAAATGACACCATAGTGATATTTTTAATGCGCAAATTAAGCCGAACCAAAAGTCTCGAATAGAAATAATTGGCTGCCTGCTACAGAGCTGCCTGCTCGTTCGAGTAGTCTGACACAGGCAAAGTATAGTACTGCGAACTATCAGTAATTGCCAGGCGATACCAGATAGTAACCATTTTCAGCTCAAGGAAACGCTCCCAGATTTGATTTTGTCGCTCCGGTAACTAGTAGAATGTTGAATGGAATCGCGCGTTGCGTTAAGGAAGCTTAAATTAAGGTAAGGAAGCTTAAGCACAAAACCTTACTCGTCGGTCGAGCGTATTGCACCTAAGAATATATGGATCGATTTTATCTAATTTTATAAGTTAGAGGCGAGCACTAAATATGAGCAGCGCCCATGTAAAATAGCCTACAAATCGAACCTTAACCTTATCTCACTATTTTAGCAGGGAATTCTTTTACTTTATTTGATGCTCGCGTAATCGAGTCCATGTTCGATCAACTACATGCAACAGTTTTCCTTGTCCTTTTTAAACCTTAAGCAACTATTACACCTTGGTCGTATATAATTAGTCTCTTCTTCTGAAATGACCAACCCAGTGGTGGATACGGGGAAAGAATTGCGTATCACCTCTGGGGGTTTTTCTTCGTTAGCTGTCCTTGAATGCGAGAAATGCGCCTCTTCTGTTTGCCTACTGCTATCTATTTGGAGATAGATAAACTTCAAACAAATTCTACCAGATTGTGTAAGTGGAACGATGCTGAATTGGTCAGCTAAGTTAGGAAGCGAAATAAAGCGTCTAGTCATACCGAAACATAGTAGTCATTTAACATCGCATTGCGCTTTTCTATTTTTTTTTTCTGTTGCCGTTGCTTACCGGAGGTATCACTGGCCCCCCCCCACCATGGGGTTGATGCTGAAGCATTGCTACTTTCGGCGATCGAACGGGCGGTGTGCTATCATCGAGTAGTCCGGCCGGACTGTGTGAACCCGAACGGGGGGTCGATCTGCCCCCGCCACCAACTAGCTGGTGCATCGCCTGCGGCGTCAACGGCGTCCGCGGGGTGCATGGGGTAAGCGGGTCAGGTGTTTTCGGCGTCGGCGAAATGATCACTGAAACGGGCGCGGGCGCGGCGCTATCCTCCCACCAGGGGGGCTGCCGAAGTCGTAGGACGGCTCGTGAAACCCACACGATGCAGAAGCATCCGCCACCCTCGTCCGTCGTAGTCACACTCCTGAAGAAGAATAAGCAGCATCAGCACCAGCATAAATTAGATTCATACGAGAAGAACAATGCAGAACAAATGGCATAATTCAGAACGTATTCGTCTACAGATACGTGAAGCAGTGTGAAAAAAAATCGCGGTAAATTGACGCTTTGATGAAGGCATAATTACTTACCCTGGCTGTAAGCCCTGGCCGTAAATTTGGATGAGGTCTGTGTCGACCCGTACAGCATATTGCGTAGGCTTTGCTCGCACCGCTTGTAGCACGCCCTCAACATAGAAAGGCTGATCAGGTGCCAGGCGTACACAGACCGGCGTACCGATGGCACCAAGATGAATGGGTGATGGCGAGTGGTCAGATAATACAGGACACGCGGCCGCTGAGAACACGTTGCAGACGACCATATCACGCCGCTCCTCACTATCCAACTATAAAAGAGAACAACAAAATTATATATATATATATATATATAAGCAAACAGCGAATGGCTAACGTGGCTATATTTCACATACTTTTTTCAATCGTAGGTAAAAAGGATGTACCTTGATAATCCAAACCACTGCAAATGACACCTTGCGCCTATTCCTCAGCCCGTCTGATTTTTCGTCTGCTAGGCCTCATATACCGTTGGGAAGATCTTTTACTTTTATCGACTTATTATATGTCATAGTTTCGTGCGGATCATAAAATTCTATGTTGAGTTCACATACTGAACATTAGGCTATTGGATGAAAGGAGCAGTATATCCAAACTCAAAATAGGATAGGTGCAGGCTGTACGACCTAAAAAGTCATACAGACAATACCTAGAAGAAGCCGTATTATCAACCTGAATAAAAGATCAAATTGTTTCGATCTTCCAGGTATTGTCTTAAGCCGCTTAAAGCAAGTTCATGCAGAAACGTAATAATTAAATAAGCCTATATATTTTAGTTATAAATTTCTCGCGAAAAAATCAACGCGAAACAAGTGTGACGGGTTTTCTTGCAGCACCCTTATGTCGCCAAAGGTCGGTGTGGCAAATTTAGCAGTCAAGCTTGTAGTCAAGCTTCAGGTAGAATCGTATGGCTCGAACGAAACGGCAACAATAGCCCAACATACTGTATCCAAACATCACAGCTGTTCAACAATATATTAATACTCAAGCTCCAGCAAACGAAAGAATGTTTTTCATCTTTAACGTCGATACAACCGGCCAGAAGTGAGATTACCCGGTGATCAGTAAAAATGCGTTTCCTATTTATTCAGCAAATCCTTGACTTTGAGTCCTTTCGAAAGTCAGGCACGCGAAAAATGTATCTCACACATACGCTCATACCCAGGCCACTCCGAGAGTCAGCGGCTATTAGTTTCGTTGCCATCATGGGGACAGGCGCGCTGCTCCTAAAAGGCAATGCGACCATCCGGCGTCAATGAGCGCGCACCTATTCAGGCAGATTTTCATGTTACAGCGCGATGCAAATGCAAAACTATACTCTAATTTAAACACGCGCATCGAATGAGAACGTGGTGCACTCGGCCTTTGCCTAGAAGTCCGTCAACAACTGTAGAAATTGATCCATGTCGACGTTGTTCATACATAGGCTGACGAAGATCGTATATACAATCTTCATACACGAAAAAACGACACTTCCAAAAAAACTGCGGCTTACAAGCACTTGGTATATAGTATAAATTAGAAGTCATTGCTAGACTACATCTAATATTTATTTGATCTTGTAGATGCCTATCAGATGGTTACTAACTTTAGAACCTGTTGAGGAAACTAGAAACTAGAAAAGAAAAAAAAAGTTCTTGTCGGCACGCTGTGTGTCCCGTAAAGCCGGCATTGCCGAATAAACATAACTTCGTGAATCATGACATGTCTATTGTTAATTTTGTTTTGTTCATTATTGAGCTAGACACTCGACAATGATACAATGAAACGAAATCAATATTGGCGTAATGCCCATAACGTTCTTTTTGCCATGACGCATTTGTTTAGTACTTTGTCCTATACTGGACCGCCTAATTAAAAGAGACTTGTCAGACAATCTGTCAGCGAACGATAGATTCCGAAAATCCTGCTATCGACAACAAAGGAAGTTGTTGTCGTAAAAATGACTATTTTTTAAGTGCATAGAAGTGACTTCATTTGAGGTCTAATGTAAAAGATGCCACCTTATGTAACAAGTCTAATTTATTCGTATTTGTGAAGACTTGCTTTGGTTGTAAAGAGCGTCAATTGAAAGTCAAAATCAATTGAAAATCACATAGCAACAACTTACTGAATTATAGTTTAAGAAAATAATCAGGCCGTGTTCTTCTTCACATAAATTGTCTGTGCTTGACCTTGGATCTTCATAGATTTCAGTTTAGTGAATTTGTTACATCCAAGCTTAATCGAATCGACACGGCGAGCTGCTTAGGCTGAAAACAGGAACGAAACTCTGCCCTCTATAGGTCTTCCTATAGGTCCTGGGATACAAACACACATCTGTTTTCTCATTTCAGACACTTTATAGATATACAGTTATAAAAATGACATAATATAATTCATAACACATAGTCGTATGCGGCAAACAGTTGAAACTGACACTTGAATTGCTCTTTTATGCAGGGCCCACCTATTTTATTAAGGAAAATAATTTTCCAATGTCTTGGAGCGTCGTTCGATAGCAATCAATATAGACGCTGTCAGTGGACAATTGTAATTAACGAGTGTCCCCTGAAACAAAAATGAGCAGGGATTACTCTTTCAAAAAAAAAATGTAATTCGTTGTTTTTTGCTCAGACTGCAGTAATTTACAACGTACTTGCGAAAATCTTTGAAAAGCCTCGATTACGACCTATACCGGACCGGTACGACCAGGATACGCGATCAGCACCCAACCAGTGATCCTTGCAATAATAACCGCAGTTGTATCCGTAAAAAACAAGTTTAAGAAGAAACTGGTTCTCGGCAAGGCGCTGTATTATCTGTACGTACGGATAGAAGAGGTTAAATGGCTTCTGCTAGAATGCCTAAAGGGTGTGCCGGACGTAAGATTCGAAACCTTAATCTTTAGGTGATAGCAGCTCTGGGGAATCAGCCATCCAGCCAGCTGACCAGTATAATCATCGTGATACAGTGTTGCCGCATCAGGGCTGCAGAACTCCGATATTTCAATAAAAAAGTTGTTCAACGAAGGAGGACGATGCGAGTTATTACCGTCGCTGTGATATATACGAAAACTGACTGCGAGATCGCGGTGCCTAGCAGCTTGAATTGACTTTTGGCTGGTCGAACGGCCCAGTAAGGCGCCGTTGCTAAGATGACTATCTGGCCTATTCACACACGACTCGACTTTAGATATCCAGCTAAACGAGACACGTCCCATTGCTCAGTGAGACTGACCTTGATCATGAAGTATTTGCTAAAAAAAATGATAAAATCAATTTATTGTCCAACCAATCCGAAAGGAGACACTTTTCATGCCTAAACAAACAAGTTAATTGTACTAATTGGTGACACAGGGGTAACTTTGCCATCGATTTTTTACGCGGTACTGATAATAGCCATTAATAATAGTTTAAAGGAAAAACGTGTCTTCGCCGCTTCATATTTTACTAAAAACGAGGCTGATACACAATGAAAACAATGATAGGTTCAATTATTTGAAAGCCTGCTTTGATTGTCTGGTAACATAACCTAGCCCGATGCTCCAATCGAAGACAGTGCACGACACCAACTTTACCCGGCCAAATGTAAACATATGAAGTCTGATATGTAATCTATAATGCAGCATAATCCTATGCAAGTACTACTAGCAACGTGATAATGGTGACAGAAATAATCAGCACCTTCGCAGTCTGAGGGATACGCAAACAATGAACCAAAAGATTACAAATTTCCAGTGCTATCCAGTCGCGGAAGAGCAGATCCCTTTTCCCGAAGAAAATAGGAGACAAACCTGTTTTTAAAGAGAATGTCTGCAGTGGCAGCAGTAGTAGCGATGACCACAACTAGCAGAACTTCCAACCAGGATATAATAGGTATCCTGAATGAACGTAGTAGTCATGCAATTGAGTGGTAAAATTTTCGACCTGCTTGTTGATCATTCCCTGCTCGTTGGCCGTGTGTTCCCTCGTTAACAAAGACGTCTGTACTCCAAAGGGCACCACAAGCTAAGAGTCACTCATAGGACAGCGGAAGGGAACCCAAAATGTTTGCACTATTAAGTGACTCTAGTCTCGTCTCTGTTACTAGTCATCATCATATAACTAAAACTAACTGGTTGGTACTTTGCAGTGGCCGATTTGTCCAGGCGTTTAGATACAAAGTGCGTTGACGCTGTCACAGTTTACCGGCACAGCTGCATGGGTTTCGCTGTTTTGATTAAAGAAAAGTGACCCACCGACGGTTGCTAAAGCGAAGCTACATGGAGAAACACTTGACATTTGATCATACTGAAACCATCTGTCACAAAGCACTGACCAGATCCCAGAGTCACTAGTACGTACGCGTCTTGAATATGATGAGCGCTGCTTCCTTATTCATATTACATCTACCTACTAAGGACGAGCGAGTCCTTGCGAAGAGAAATAGATATGGGATTGGCAACGCCTGCCAGGGTTTTATACAGTGATAGAGAATTCCACGCCAATATGGAATGGAATAGCAGTATAGAACCTTTCAAGTAGTCTGTAACAGGCTTTACTCATTGTTGGCCAACGATTTGCAGTATCTACAATAACGAAATCAGGATATCCAACAACGGACGAAGGGTCAAAACGTGTTGGCGCGTGGGTGCTGTTGCCACCATAATCGCTAACGTGGTCATTGCCATTACTTAATATAATGATTAACAATCGAATTTCTCCGTTTCGTCGATGTGATAATACGCTGATATGCTACTTAAATAGTCCTTATACGGACAGCGGATACCTGTGCGTGCGCGCGTGCACTCGACGGCTTCCAAAGCCATATGCATGATATTACATGCACAAGTACCGAGATCGGCTGTCAAACAAAAGAGCAATTGGAGCAGCTGGAGTTTATCACCTATCTGATTTGCCTTGCTCCTTTGTTTCGCCGTTTCTATTGAGGTTATCTTCTACACTTCCCGTCGTTAGTGTGTCGTTATGTCCAGCCGGTGTCAACGACAATAAATTAACCGAATGATTAATAATAACAAACAACGGGTACACTTCAAGCCCTTGTTCGGCTTTTCTCTTTTTACTTCAATATATGCAAGAGTCCATTAAAAGAATAGCGACCGACGCAATCAGTACGAGACTACGATGGCAGGTTGCTGCAACAGCTTAACGGAAGCAACGATAATTGCCGTTAAAACGCTAACAGTAGCGACTGTAGCATCACTACTCCAAGTAATATGCTCTGCAGAAGCTATCTTAAAGCGTTCTTCCTTAATATGCCCACAGATGTGTTTTTTGTGTTTTCAATACAGTCACTGAAGGTGTGCCACGGCAACAAAGGTGCTTACGAATCTGCCCGTTGCCGTCGTCACCATGACGACGGGCACCGCTGCAGAATACCACTGCGACGGCAGTTGAGTGCTGCTATGGCACCATAGCGGCGATAGCCAAAGCAGCGGCGGTCGCAGCGGTTCTGATGACGTATGAAATTATTCTCGAACGCTTCTGGGCCTGGGGATGGATGGATGGACCAGTGGAGCGATTGCTTGCCAGCTACCGTTACCGTTCCGAATTTTACGTTCGGTCTGCGTTGGTTAAACACTTCTTTAAATCAGCTGCTACTAGTAGAGCTAACCTCAACCTAAGTGGGGTGCACGCGCGTGCGTCCGCTTTGTTTCTCTGAAAGACTGCAGTCTACGCAGTTGCTGTTTTCTGTAGACAGACAACAATAAGCAGCAGCAGCAGCACTACCCGCAGCTTTTTTACCTGTTCTGCTATTGCGTTGCTTGCTCTCTGTGCCTTTGCATATCCTGCGTTCAACCAACGAAGTAAGTACATACAGTGTGTAAGCGATTCGCCAGCCAGCGTCAGTGCACGCGTGCGCTCAGTTGTCTGCTTTTCCAAAAAGCGTTAGGCCCGGCCGTGGCCACAGTGGCCATCGTTGTCGTCGTGACACCTGAACGTGAGTGCTGTGCTGAGCGCACAGGCTGCCAGCACCATCAGCGCTAGCTTCATCAGCAACAACAGCAGCTTTTTAGTGAGAGTGACATTGTTCGCAGCAGCAATAGTAGCTTCAAAGATGGCATCGGCTGCACTGTTGGCTTCCGTAATAGAAAGCGAACAAGCAAGTATGTAACGGCCACAGCAGCAGCGGCAGTAGTAGCGAGAGCCTACGGTCAGACAAATAGGCGGATACGGCCTTACCTCGAGCCCTGTAGCACGGCACAACATAAGCAACAGCACCAGCAACAACAGCAGCAGCAGCAGCAGCTGTAGGACACTGCTTAAGAAATTGCTGTGGGCTGGCAACATTCGGTTAGAGATCACAGTACGGAAAATATATGATTCGTTAGGCCGGCCCGGAGTATGCCATGGAAGGCGAATTATTTTGATGCCTTACGGTGTGTCAGCAGGCCAGCCATCGCGCTTTGAGTAGTATTCACTTAGTTCTTTGCATAAGTGAGACCACTATTCAACTGACGATCTCCAACATCGCCTACAATAGTTCTGCTTGCTCACTCAGCCAGGTTGTTTCAACTTGGCAACTTTTTTCGCATAATGTTTATCATGCTACTTGTAAATAGATGCTTTATATAACGACGGCTGTTATAACAGGGTCGTTGCGGCGTACGGTGACACAGGGCTCTGAACTTCGAATGCCACCGAAAGCGGTAGGAAGCAGTGAATTTTCATAGTGCAACGAAAACAGGACCCAATATCACATCAGCAATCGATGCGGCAAGAACGTGACAGCAAATCGTGGAGGCAGGACACGACTGTCAGTGAAGGGTGAAGAAACTATAATTGAAAAATGGAGTTTAATTTGAAAATGGATATGAACTTGTATTAATGCTATTTTATAATCGACGAATATCGTTATTAACTATTAGGTACAAATATACACGCAGGAAAAACCGTAAAAAACACCGACATGTGCAAATTTTGCGATTTTTTTTTAAATTCCAAAAGCAAAACAAAGCTTACGTACCGTGGAATAAAATTGAAAGGGTGTGCCGGTGCGTCCACAATAAATAATAAACTATAATACATCTTTACAAGTCATTATTCAATTTTTTTTTTTAAAAAACTAATTGCCTCTCATTTTACCACAAAGTGCCTGTCACTAATTAATTCTCGTACGATTCCGCTGGATACATCATCCAATATGTATAGAGTCTGTGTATGTATGCGTCTGCACGTGTTTACACAGCCAACGACCACGAATCACCGACATCAAAACCGATGTTCCACGTAGACAAATGGCTACCGTTATCGCTTGTAGTGTTTCTCTCAGTTCCGTTTTTGCCATTGTAAATCAAAGTTATCGACGAGATAAACTAGATTCGGGATACAATAACAATTTGAATACTGCGACGAACGGATAGAGTACTTTCGCTCCGACGTCCTATCCCGTCTGTGTTGTTTTTTTTTTTTTTAATAACAGCAGCCTTCGTGACTCAGCTGTTGTGACACGTATGTGAGCGTCACGCACGACATCGATTACGATCCGGCGCTTGCTAGGTTCGTCAATGATGCTTTGAACAGTGAAGTGTATCTCTCTGTAAATCCGCAGTATGGTAATGAAGAGTAGGTTGATTGCTCATGTCTGATTATAACATATTACGCTACACTGCAATACAAACTAAGACATACCTGTACAATGAGATCGGAGGGCGTATTGGTGACTTCCTTGATGGTAGCAGGGAAGTATCTTCTTGAATCGTCTTTTTTGACAAGAACCCGGTGCCCTCGCCAGTCGGCCAGGTTCACCTCGGCAGCGTCCGACAGTCCTTCCATTTCAAGGCCCACGCTGCTGCCTCCCATTCCTGGCACACTTAATGCCGAAGGCAGGGGTGACGTTGCTAGACCCATGGGAGGATGGAGCGCTGACGGTGATCCGCCATGATCTGCTGCTAGAAGGTCAATTCCCGATTGGGGTACACCCAAACCTCCCGACTCGCCAGCGGCTCCCACTGGCGATGGGAATTTCCGCTTTTTCGGCAACATGCACACCTAGAAGAAAAGATAGAAGCTTGTAAGACAACGACTTCAAAATGCTAATCCAACAACACTTTGAAGCGAGTAAAAGTGATCTAACGTCGGCGCAATAAATAAACAAGCGAATGTTGTTCTTATATAAAAGTGTGTTAAGTAAGGGCATACGAAAAAATGCTACAACAAACACATCGTACTCAAAGCAAGCGGTGCGAGAGAAGGCGATACGGCTGAGTGAAGCGTCTCCGTAAATTCGCTAAATATCTAATATAAATTAGAGTGATCGTTATCTACGAGACAAATTTTGATTGATATTAATAGAAAGGACTTCGACAGCGACCGCAGTCGATAGCCCTGGTTGACATTGCCTGTGTCCACAAGTTGTCCACAAATTTTATACTGACTATGCTCATATATATCTCTAATCTACTGAACGACAGGGTGTCAGCGTTCGAAGGCCTATTTTGCACTGACTATCATAGACTACATGTATATGGGTAGATAGTTTTATCTTTCGAGTAGGTACTTCTCTTTTGCCAAAGGTAGCCGCTATACCATGATTTAACCTATGGATCAAGACCAACAGCTAGGTATTTTGCGTACGACATACTCTTGCTTTGACATCGTAACGGCCGATTCTCGGACAACTATAGGCTCCCAGGACTGGCCTGTCGAAGTTTTCTGTCTAAAGCTAATTAAAAGCGACACGTGAAATTTGATTGATTTTTTGCGTCTTCGTGGCTTTCGCAAATAATAGACACATGCAGAAATTACCTATTCAGTGTTGCAGACGCAATAGACGCATCAATAACTGCTAGCCTTTTGCAGTACTAGCTATCAAAGCAACTTGTAGCGACTGGGCGCCCGTATAGATATCCCACATCAACTAGACTAGAGCAGTAGCTTTCCATGCTGTACATAGCGAATTTTCGACATTATCGGCCTCTGACAAATCGCTACTGATAGCGAGGCATTGTCTAATAGGGGATCTTTGCGCTTTCACGCGATCGAAACAGGCACAACGATCAGAATCGCTCCATATTCTAGTACCTTTCATAATGTCGAAAAGGCTAGATACGTCAGGTATGCCAAAATAGATATTCAGTAATCGAAGACGGCCAATAGAGGAAGTAAGTTTTCGCAGAATTATGTTATCGCTTAATAATGTTTAGAATATTACGATCTGACATTTGAGCCTTCGTCCAGTGACCGCTTTCAACAATATTTGGTAACTGTTCGACGATCTCACATCTGTGTGGGCTTCTGGGTATGCCCGCGTACAGGAAAGCCTTGTATCGACGATAGCAGAATATGCGCTCTCTTCAAAAACTCTTAAACTCCGATGTTACGGAAGACATCGTTTTTCCTTTTTTCGCATTTGCCTTTATCATATCAAAATAAAATCAGACTTCAGCTTTAATGCGCCGTCAAGGATGTTTGTTTTCACTGCAACAATGGCTTAGCTGATCTTATGGCTAGTTTTTACACTTGTCAAGAAGAACAGTTTGCGCTTGAATGAGCCCAATGGAAAATCAAATGATGGATCAATCTATACGACAGCTGAAAAATATACAAACATTTCAACTTTATTGCTCGGTGCGGATTAGTTAAAAAAAAAAAAAGTGACAGAAATATAAGTGTGTTACATTGTAACTGTTACGTCTTTCTCTTCCGCGTCTCGATGCACGTAGGTCTAACTTCGACTCGACTTCAGTCTCGATCCATCTTCTAGCAGCTAATGAAGCGCATGCTATTTTTGACAAATCGTCATTATTTTTTGTTTTCTTCAAACAACGCTTCAGCTAGTTCTTCGCTCTGACCTGAGCGTTGTGTCAGCTCTAAGAACAACCGTATTCGTCTTTTGAAACGTATTCAAGAACATCGTCGTACAATAGTTAACAAACATCATCGCTATACTTCGCGTTTGACTAATAACAAAACGTAGAGCTGCTTTAATAATTTATATAGTATTACAGTAACCCCTTCGTATGCTTATAGTCAAGGGTATGCCCAGCTACGCTAGAACATAGTTATCCATATATTAATGTTTAACTGCTTTCTATCGTTACTGTAGGCACTCGTAGATGGTTACCCAGTTTTGCTGGATGTGCGCGATAGGCTACAGCTAGTAGACAGCCGTTTGTTCTTGGCCTGGGCCTGATTGATAACAGACACTCAGCACTACGAGCAAAGGCGTATGTATCTTGTTCAGTAGCGTCTATATTATATGTTAGATTCGAAGATGAGTAAGCTTAAACAGGACCACCTATGCGGCGGCGGCGGCGGCGGCGGTGGTTAATATCTAAGCGTGCCTGCGCGTATTTTTCCCGCCATTGAATTAATATATACGTTACATATTAATATTTAGCTGTATACAAAACATCATCGACAAGGTAAATCTCGCTCTATATCCAAGCATGACCACGTTAACAATGTTGGATACGACATCGAGATCAAATCGCTTTAGTCGACACGTACATACATAACCTTCGCGAATACTGCCCCTTGGATTACCAGCACTACTGACCACAACTCTGACTATCATATGGCCCTTTTGGACAAAAACGAGCTATTAGCGGTTGCTGTGAGCTGCGACGGCACCGTCTTGCTGACAAAAACAGCCATAGTTTTCAAATTGTACAGGATAGCGCAAGGTCATCAGGAAAGATTATCCGACAAATTGGCAAAGCCTACAACCGACGGCCAACAGAAATGGTGACCCTAAAAGATCATAAAATATCGCCATTCACGTAGGCTACAAGTCGCCGGCCTGTAACTGCAATTGGTCTAGCTAGCGGGTGCCTTTATCGTTATTTAGCGTGTGACACTGAAACGGAAATCACCCGTCGTAGCAATACGACGACGGTACCTCTAAGCTGGCGAGATATCTTCGAAGCAAAAAAGTACTACTAATGTATTCTGCTTGAAAAATCGCATTTCTAAAGAAATGCGTTGAAGTAGCCTACGTTTTCTGGAAAATGTTGTTTGGCGAGATTACCAACGAAACAGCGGAATATCTTTCATAAAGAATTTCGATCGTATAATAATCGCGATACACGCTTATTCTACTACTATTTAACATATGCGGTGTACCTCGACAAATAGTTACAATTTTTGTTCAATCGGTTAGTATAAGACGATCCTGAACTTGTAAGAGAAGCCATTGGCAAGGAGTTCGGGATAAATTGACAGGCACCTTGTGCGACTCCGCTGGGAGCAAATCAGTTTTTCTCGAACAGAGTTACACGGACATCATGGCCGAGGCAGGTCATTTGTATTCGAAACCTGACGAAGATAGGCTATGGTCTGATCCTCGCGTAGAACATTCTTTCACTGAAATTATAAGCTCTACTGACTGTCCGACATCGACGGCCTACGTTTTCTTGCGGCCTCCGTAGTATTCAAGGAAGACTATCGTGAGACAAAATGGAAAATCCACAATAAAGGGTAGATTGAAAAGGCTTGAAAGCTCGTTAAAACGACAAAAAGAAAAGCCATTTCTTATGCTCCTGGAACTTCACTGCGGAAGTTAGAGGCCGTTCACAATGACAGAGCACCTCTCACAAGTTGGATCGTCTGCATGAGCTTTAACGGTCAGCCGTTTTGAGGCGTTTGACCTCTCTTGACAGCTTAAGTCTTCTAGACCTCTAAATTTTCGGGACTTTATTTAAATAATTTTATTTGCCGTTGGTATATTTGATATTATACATCAGTATGGGTCTATTCAAGATTACTAGCGAAATTTCTCCACGACTTAAGAATCCTTGAAAATGATTTGGGAATGGATGGGGACCCGAATGGCAATTACATTGAGTGAACACGTCTGTAGGGTATACCCCTGTCGACACCTGTAGAACGATGTATCCAGATTAAATGAAGCTGGTAAGTAAAAATATTTCCAATTATCCGGACAAATCTCTACATGGGCTGGCCATAAGGGTGCCCGACCAAAGCATACATTCATGCGAGACTACGTCCCCTGATCATGGCACGTACGTTTTCATCAGTAAACCTTGATACCTATTAATTTCCTCATACAAATAAGCTAAGAACATTTTATACAATGTACATGCAACCGGAGTATTCAATCTTTGTCAGGTGTCAATACTTTATATCATCGATTTCTGACGTGTTATCATTTATCGGTCAGCATGTCGCTAAAACAACCCTCCAACTCCGATAGTCCAAAATGGTCAACAGTTATTTTTTATTCCACTAACTCTGTCGTACCAAACAGTCCAAACACTTATCGCAGATCTATTATAATTACATTATTGAGTTAAACTAGCGCTGCCAGAAGTAGCGAAAAAAAGCAATTACCGATTTCTCCTCGTCAGTGGTTTGGGGGTTTGTAGGATTGAAGAGGGCCCCAGTTTGCCCCACCTGGGAGGGCACTTGCGCCACCTGCGTTGTCAGCTGCAAATATACAAGCAATACAGATTCTGTTAGAATAAAAACGGTCCATAAACCAACCACAGTAATAAAATTGTACTTCTGCGACGATACACTTTTCTATTGCCTTAAAAAGTGTAAAAATCATGCACATACAACTAAGGATCAATAGGGCTCACTCAGATAGCAAACATCTTTGCCAACCATGCTCGACTGAAGCAATGAATTATCCTTTTTCCCATTAAGCTTCGTACGGCTGCGTCACATCCATGTAAACAGGAATACTGCTACCGTTTTTCGTTGGAGGAAAAAGATTAAAAACAAAAGAATAACTATTTGTCGGAAGCCGATATGCCACACTGAGCCAGTGACTTCAGAGGCACCACAGACACACACGCACACCCGTCACTAATATTACCTAGATGTTTTTGCGCGGCGCAATATCGCAATCGACATCTTCTTTTACATGAGAGATCTGTAACAAACTCGAGTTTATCGTCAACGCTTATATCTATGCGTGTGCATTACCTCACAAACTAAAGCTTCTAATTGTATGTCGCAACGATCTGAACAACACGTACAGCCATACCTCGGCGCCTGTTTAGCGGGAATTCTGAAATTTTCTGCATGACATGTGTATGACGTTGGCTAAAGTGCCGATTTTAATATCCTCTAGACGGCCGACAGGCATGCAGGTTTTCCAGGCGCAAAACGAGGTTTAATCATGTCATTGCAGGCGCAATTGTTACGCCTGACGAACACCACTCAGAGCACATGGCACGGGTTTACTTGTTCGCTAATCTGCTTCTTAGATCTTGTTATTTGTTTCTGTTATGAATTGTCGTACAACAGTACGCTGCTGTGACGGTATCCCACTTTGCCCCCGACGATATCACAAATGAATCTTCTATAAGCGGCCGTAATCGGCGCCGGTTCGCGGTCAGCACCTTCGTCCTGCCGCTAGTGAACTCAGCCCCTTTATTTTGATTCAACTGGACAGCAATGCCACCCGAACGACGTTAAGCAAATTTCAATTCGATTAAATGTCTGTCGCTAACAAACAGTTTCTATGACATCAGTGATTCAACAGATAGCCGCCGGTGGAACGGTACCATAAAGCGGACCGTTGTATAAAATTCATCAGAATAATTGAGACAGCGACCCATAGCGTTCCCCAACTGCACGCACCTATTCTAGACCACACTTTAACCGTAACGGCGTAACGCTTTCGATACGTCTTTTTTTAAAAACCATACCTTGTTTTTATATAAAAATTATACTTCCGCGTCAACAACAACAACGATAGCACTAGCAGTAAGAGCTACGATAGTAACAAAACCAGAATATACATGATACAACGTACAAATACGCAAGTAATACTAGAAGCGATCGTGGCGCCTATTAGCGTCAAAAGGCGTCAGACTTGTTCGACCAGTTCCGAATACTCCTGAGCGTGCTCGTGCATTCGGTGTCGAAATGGAATCTTTCCGCAGACAGCCCGCCGTAGCGGCGACGCAATATAACTGGCAGTAACGTTACAAAAAAACAACTGTTCGCCAGATAAGTTTAGTCATCACAAGGTAACAACATTAAATTCGCTGGTCGGTCACTGCTGCTGTTGTTGGCATGTTGCGATTGCGAATGTTTACAGAACGAAAGAGCACGGCTATCTGCAGCACGCCGACAACGACAACGACAAACAGTAGTAACAGCAGCAGCAGCAGAGGAAGAAGCAGCTGATCGGCAGCGGGATAAGTGATACTTCATTTTCATGAATAGCAAATATTCATGCGGCCTGTATGTACATGTACAGTCGGCGAGATATCTACCCGTAATCTACCGTACAGTCGGACTCGGATACGACGCATCGATGAGCGAGCATCGGTGCGTAGATGTCTTTAACTACCGTGCACACCGGCGGTGTTCGAACGGCAGCAGTGAGCTATGTATAAAAGCAAGGGAAAACTTGTCATTACAGCATTACTATAATCGATGCTTTCGTACGATGTGTTGTATATTTGCGTTCATTGGTCACTCTCACTGGCTACGCCCTAATGCACGTTGTTGTCGTTGCTAGCGGTGTACGTGGTGGCCCAGAAAGGTTGCTTAAGCAGCAATCGTCGAAGCTGCTGCAGTTGAAATTACTCGTCTTGGAGTTAACCGCTGTGGCTAGGCGTACGTGCACAGCGAAGGGCCCCGTCGGCTTGCTTCAGCATAGAGATGTCGCTAGATAATGACTAAGCGAACAGGATCGAGGCTTCACCTTGACCCTGAGTTCGGCACGAGACCCATTTTCGATAGGCATTTTGGCACGCTCACACACAGTCCCGAACGAATTGGAAACATCTACATGACCAATTAATGAATGCGCTACTTCTAAGAAGAAAAAAACGCAACATCTCAAAATTATTTATCCAGCGAGAGGGGCGCTGAGAAGAACGAAGCCGATTATAACAAAAACCTTCATTAAGGAATCGTGTAAAACAATTTGACATGTCGCATCGATTGATTCTGCACGTATTGTAGTGTTACACACTAGTCAGACGGTCATGCATCTATAGAGTCAACTTATATTATAGATTTCCTATGCCCTATAACGAAGGCCATAGCCACCGTGTGCTCAAGACAACCACGCCAGTAACAACTGTCAGTCGAACAGAATTATGCAATAAACATTCAATGATTTATGCCCCTGCACAAGTCATTTACTGTGTCTATTTTTTTTTGCTCCCGTAACGGTTCTACTCACATGCAGATGAATTCGGGGTTTATAAGATATGTTATGCAGATACTTTAATCTATACCATTCTATGCATAGAAGAAACGATTGAGTCACTTCAGTGACCTGAACACATAAACATAGCCCTCGATCCGTCACATCTCTTATTAATATGAGTTTAAGCATAACTAATATTTTCGTGCCGTCTCAGTTTAAATCGTTCGCAGGCGGAAACTCCGCAGAGCGTGTATAGATCACCCTGTTTTCTGAGAAACAACAGCTATTTTAACAGTTACAATGCTGTCATCGGCTGAATTGATCCGACAGCACGAAACCACATAGCTGAAAGCATCCGATCGCTCGGACGTACCACGCACCTACGAATCCTATTTAGCCCTTGCCGTTCAGGGCAGAAATCCTTGCAACTGACCACAGACAGCAAAAGAATATCAACCTTCGTTCAAAAATGTACGTGCCATATCTATAGTCGCTTCTCTTCTTTCTACCCGCAGATCAGCCCGATATGAGCGTGAAAACCCGGTGCATGAGTATGCGTCTCTAACCGTACAATACATGTCACCTGTGTTTGAAAACAGTTTTGCCTTTAGAATAGAAACGTCATTCTTGTTGGAGGCTAACCGTCCTTGTATTTGTCACGCAAACAGAGCGGCTCTCCTACACGCTTGCCGTCATATAGTATTTGGCCGACTAGTGATCGTCTAACCGCGCTCACGATATCTGGCGGCGAGGCTGTTCTGTAGACTAGCCCCATCTTGGAGTCACCCCCGCATACTATAGCCCCCCAACTTCCCTCTACAGCCCCATCTGGCCTCTGCATTAGCTTCAACAGTAGCAGCGATAGTTATTGCGGCGCGCTGTTTGGTATCATATGATTCTGCGCCATGCACAAACCAATCACGACGCAACCCGTGGCGACGCGTGAAGAAGATGCGGCACAAATAATGCAACTATGTAAGTAAACCGGCTATGGCGAGGCCTTGCTGCCTACTGAGTAACGCGAAGTCAAATCGAACCGAACCCCCTGTCCTGTCTTTAGCACACACCCCTTCCTTCTAATCTCTGTTCCGTTTATCCAGTTCGCTTGAAGTGGGTCTCTCTCTGTCTACGCGTACAGCTGTTTGTTGTCGTGCTACGTGCTCGTGTCGGAACGCTTGCGGCGATCGTCGGATGAACGAGACGTCGATGAGCAAAGACAAACGCCTGCGGCAAAATCAACTGTGACAGACAGCAACAGCCGCATCAAAACAGCTAGGGCCCATTCACTCTGAGTCGTCGTCGTCGAGAAAACGAGGAATCGCTAACGATGGCGCTACGGCAGCGCAGAACTGAACAAAGCGAACTAAGAACCACCAGCGCCGTTGTCGTCGCTGCAGTGTTGCCTCGTTAATAATTACAACAACTAAACAGTTAGCTAGCCGGAAATACTAAACAATAAAAACAACATCAACGAAAAGTGCGGCGAGCGCCATGACCGTTGCTATACGGAGTGGCCAGAGGCGGGCAGTCAGGGAAACCGGGCAGGGGGGCATAAAAGAGATTGCTTATACTCCTGCTGCAACATACAAGGAAAACAAGTGGTAGCAGTTAGCAATCTAGCAACAAGAGGAATAATAGCTGAAGGCTAAAAAAGAAGACACGAACTTTTCCGAAGAACGCCACCATAACATGCATTGACGTCACTGCATCGGCGTACACGCAGTGCTTACTATTATTATTATATGATCACTATTTACAATGGTTACTGTTGGCGTTATCGCTCGCGGCTGTGGCTGTCGTTCTGGCCACTGCACTTACCACAGGTGTTAACGTCGCTTGGTAACTAGCGGGCACAACCCGATTTGAAATTCTCCGAAGCGCGTCGCTGTTGCTATAGCCGAAACGGCTACGCTTAACACAGAGTATTCCCATCAGTCGCCGTCGTTGGACTACGACTGAACTTCTAGCTCGAAGCTGCCATGGCACCGGGTGAGACGTATGGGCTGACATAGCTTGTTTAGAACGGTAGGCGCTTGTTTGCCGAAGTGCGGCCAGTAGAAAGTGCTCTCTCCGCCAGCAAAAGGAAAGAAGTACAGTCTTTGGCTATTGCGACGATAGCGCTGGTCGCTCTGCTTAAAATACTGAGATTTCACGCGAACGCAAGCTGAAAATTGCTACTTGCTTCTAGGGTACACTATATCGTCTTTGTATTTATTCGTTGGTACAGTTTATCCTTCTTCTGTACGTCGCTAACAGGTAGGTCTGGTAAATGCCAACATGAAAAGAGTCATATTCGTTTGTGATGTTGTTGTTTTTATTATCGGTACGGCGGGGCCACGAATTAGGCACATTGTACTTTGAATAACATCGGAGTGAGTGGTTCTGTGGACGGATAGCTTGTTTCTGGCGTTGTCGTATAAGTAAAACTAATCCGTTATCGTAACCGTATATAATCCATGTATGACATATTCCCCCGCGGATGATTTAAATCACCAGCTGTATGTCACTACCGATGAGCAGCGACCTATAATCAGTGCGTCATGAACGAGCTAGGCCCCGTCAGTCCTATCCAACAAATCCCTCGGCAGAAGAATGCGTTATGTAATGACGTTATACAAATTCCGCACTTTCGCATTACGATCGTTTTTGGGCGCCAATGCTTACCATGGTCATGGTGGTCAGTGGTAGCAGTTAACAAGATCCATCGACCGATACATTCTGCGAGAAACACAGTGAGTCAACTAAGTTAAGCTAGTTAGGTGGTCTGTGTCTTCCTTCAGATCCTACAGACATAGCTCAAGGCTGCTGCTTTATCGATTCGATATACCGACTTGAGCCCGCGTGTGTATCTGTTTGTGCATGGGGATTTTTGTTACCGTTCATGTCTATAACGGTAGACTGTGATTAACCACAATAATGTCGAGCTATGACGATACATGGGCAAAATATTACCATCTACTATAGTTAGTCACAGTCTTGCAGCCGCTTCGCTGCGAGGCCACCTCGCTACCTACAGAAACAACATGGTCGGAACGGTACAAAAGGACGGGCAATTCGACAACAACCTGAATATCAGTTAATATTACCCACCCTGTACGTTTAGCAAATTGTCGTACCATCAAAACTATTATTTGCACAAAGGAACTTGCCTTTTTTGCTGTTTCCGGATGGCGCTATTCACTTTAGACCCACACCAAGTTCGCCCTGTATCCATAAACCATAAGAACAAAATCGTTTTTAAATATTGGTGTTTGCTGCCTGTTTGTTGTGCTCCACGATACACATCCAGGATTCGCTCGACAACGAGAATAGATTTGAAATAAATGGATCAACAATAATCGGATTATTTGGAAAGACTATGATATAGTAAGCAATCCGTGAACAAACCTAGTCACCGCTTATTGAAGCGCTTATCATTTACAAGCACGATGAGCGTGCTTGCTTCATTCTCTTTAGACAACAGGCCTAGCCCATGCCCTCGGCATACACGATCATTTGCGGCTGTTAAATTCATACTACTGACAATGTCAAGATCACTGTGATTAGGTCTTGATCAACCCCTGCACGCCGGCGTGTGATTAGATAAGTCTATCCTTTTCAAGTTCTAACGGTTTAGGCCTGCAGCCAGCTCGTGGGCTGCATCATCATCATTTTCGTTAGGTCACGGGTGACATAATGTAGGAGGGTGACAACATTCTCGCATGGTCCGCGCTTACCCACCTTTCACGAGGCGATAACGACCATTGGCGTACACGCTACTACATCTAGCTGCTTATAATACACACGCCTTGATACAGACACCGAAAGCATCAGGATACTACCGCAGGCTATGGCTACCTGTACTGTAAACAGCAATGCATCGACTGGACGTCGGCCAGGTTAGCCGCTGAGGGTCTCGTCCAACTTTCCGCGTAGCCTTCTTCAACGACTCCGATATTTGGCAAACGATTCAGTTGAGGTGGAACGGACAACTTATACGTTGGATAATAATCCTTAGCTACCGGCGGACAGCGTCTATGAATTAACGTTGCTGATAGTGAACAATCTTCTATTATGTTTTCTTCTGAAAGGAAAGACAGACGGCGTTCATGGACTGCTTCCCCCAGTAAACCGTTGTATTATGGGGTTGAAACGTTTCTGATTAGTCGACGCCTAAACGGTTACGTGGCGTTTCTTGTATGGCTGTTCACAAATACTGACTCAACGTCACCAGTCAGACTAATCTGCTGTGGAAAATGTATAATGCCAATGCTGTGCAGTCCTTACAAGACCATATAGATCTGGGTTTATACTATCTCTACGCGTGATTGATTCATTCTTATATGCACTAACCGCCTATGTTGGCCTATGTATAACCTCTTTGAGGCAAATCGTAACATAAAAATGAAAATTAAATCTGCGTTTTGTGTGCACGTTCCTTGCTAGTTGCACACAGGCATATAGACATCGAAGGCATATTCCGGCCACTGAAGTGGATATTCATCAAGCAACAAACGATTTCTGTAGCCGGGGCAACTCGGCCGAAGTCACAATACGCTACTCATCTGACATCATTAACGTTTGTATCTAGAGATCAACAAATTTCATCGAAACAAAATAGCTATTGATGCAGCTGGTCACCGTTTAGTGAAATCCATTTACTGCGTCGCTATAGATGCGTAAACATATTTGATTTCATGAAGCTGTCGCCCGGGCATTTCGGATAACCCAGCGAACCCATAATGCGCGCAGCGACGTAAGGACGAAAGGGCAGAATGCTAAAAATGAATAATAATATTTTTATTATTGTTAGTTTTATGTTAGAAAATTATCATTCGACAAGTATTTTTTGTCTTCAGTGTTGAAAAGAAGCGTGGGGCTTGTAGGCGTATTTTCACTCGGACTAGTCTGTAAGCAGCTGTCTATACTTCTTGGCTTTTTATGAACGACCTACGTACGACCCAAGTATGAACCGACCAAACCACCGAGGTTGAACTCTGTGCTTATCATTCCCTTCACCACTGATTCTATGTCACTATAGGCTCACTATACACTGCAAAAAAAGACAATCTCTTTGCTGGTCTACTCTTGAGCTGATGCAGAATAACAAAAAAGCTACCATCAGATTCCAGTTATCGCGAGAGCATGCGAACGTCACACATTGGACCCCAAACTGAAATGAGTCAGAGGATCGGGGACTTCAGTGGATGTTTTGGCCAAAGATTTGTCCGACCAAACATTAAAATGGCCTCGAGGCCCCCCGAGATAGGTCTGCTAAGCAGCGAAGACTTAAGAGCGAGTGCTGCTGTAGCTGCTTCTAGGCCCCCAATCGGTAGCAGCAGCAGATTCGACTTATGCAGGTTCGTTCGCCAACGATATGGAGAAAAGTTGAAGTTAAGGCACAAAAGCAAGCAACACTAGCAGCAAATAATAATCTGTTCTTATGCAGCAACCAACCCTGCCACGGAGTCCAGCTACAACGGTAGCAGCTACTTACCACCTACCGTAAAAGGAAAAGTGCCACTCACATGTGCACATACAGACAGACTCAAGCACATACGCAAAAGTATCAACGAAATGCACTCACAACAACAGACACGGTAACAAAAATAACGACAACATTCTCCCCCTAAGCCAGTATTCACGACGTCGCCCCAGAGTGACGCTGCACAACCTGCGCGTTCGGGTGTCGTCTCGTCGGAGCTATGAAAAGAACTGAATGTGGGGCTCCCCCGGACTCACTGCAGCAAAATGATATGACGCTTTTGCCGTCCAACGAAAAACAGAAGGAAGATCGAACAGAGGTGAACGAATGAAGTACAGCAGTAGCAGGCGTTGTTTCATGAACAGCCATCACGTGGCGGCAGCCACGTTCGGTACTGTGGTTGAATATTGAGAATTTCGATTTTGATTCGTGACCACGTTATTAAGGGGTGCTACTTCGCACACAATGGAAGCCATCCACCCACATTCGTACCCCACGTGCAACGTGCACGGCTTCGATGGAGAAATTACCGTAGAGGCAGTTTGTAGACCAATTAGATAATGATTCCTAATTCTATATTAGACACCTGACGCGGCTTACCTATATGTCAAAGGCTATTTGTGGCGACCTTCTCGGTTCCTGCCCGCACGGTGATCGTATAATGAATGCTCTTTTGGAAATGGCTAAAACAGAGAGGTCTTGGGCCACTTCTTAACCAGAACGCCTCGTTAAGATAGACATATAGACCTATAACTGTACGTGCCTAGTGGACACGCTATCTATTCACCCTCTTGCTTTAGCTCTTAGCGTTCATTATCATTGTTTATCATCGTTTTGCATGACTCAGGTACTCATTGGCGTTCGTTATCTAGATATATATATACAACACTGTAGGACTGACGTTGTCCTAACGTCTAGTTGCTTGTTCTGCTTTACAGTTCCCCCTAATAAAGCACGCTGTCTCTTTTAATCTATCTGCAATATAATACTGTTTGTTGCGAACACTAAAATCACATATACTTCGTGAGTGATTAGAGGATATCGCTTGTTCTCGACGGTAGCATCACCTCTGTCCTTACTTGGTTAAATTTTGTTGAAAAAAAAATCTCGTCAGGAGCTATTGTACGTGCTGATAGATGAGAGTAATGATTATCCAAAGTAACTAACTACGTATGGTATACGACGCGATGTAATGCACCGAATCGACGAGTACAGAGTAAGGTCAACAATCATCGAGTAAATGAAAAAGCATTGATCGTTAACGATCCACCTGCTTACAAACAACTGAAGGGAACAATCGTATCCCGCCGATCGTTGTTGCCGCCATAAACGGTTCGGCTGTGGAAATACCTCAATTGTGATTCGGGTCGCTAATTAATTTTCCTATAGTGTATTTTTCTGTATAAGAAAGTCAACCCAAGGAACGGCAACAAGTTTTGCCGTCTGCCCCTATTGTTACTGCTACTGCTGCTGTTGTTGTTGCCATCGTCGGTCCAGCCGTCGCCAGCGCGAATACGATGACAGCGTTTTCTTTAGGCATGCCAGTAAGAACATTCATTCTACTCTATGTGAATAAAATACATATATATATATATATATATATATATATATAGACAATAACGATAATCAACTGAGTAAATGGCAAGGCGCCACGATGGGTTTAGAGGTCCGTAGTAAGCGTCGGAGGGCAACGTATTTAACGTGTTGTTATTGCTGTTCTGGGTTGGCTGTTGTGCTAACCACAGAGAGGATCATTCCTGCCTATTAGCTAGTTGTCCTCTGCAAAATGAAATAACAGATGTGCAATAGGTTGTGAGAATCGCTGCGGCAGATAGAAAAGCGTTATTAAGCGACGAACTAACTGGTCGAAAGACCAAGTAGGCAATACGCCAATCGTCCAGCAGCCACGTCTACATATTCACATGTCTGCATTTGTATAGTCCTCTTTGCTTAGCACAGCCCCGTGAGCTTGTGAGGCGACGGTGGCAACAATAACGACCGAAATGGTAGCGACGCTAGTGGAGCTCTCTCGACATAAAATATAGTGCAATAACAGGAGCAGTGGCAGCGGCTACGGTGGCGGCGGCAGTAGAAAATGAAACGCGCGTCAAGGCCCCGCCCGCGGTCGTGCTACTACTAATGGTGGTACAATGCCGCCGCGGTAGCAGCACAAGGATTAGGCAAAACATGCAACGACGTCGCATTTGGCGCTTTTCGGCTCAGAGTTGCGGTACGACAGTAATTGTACGTGTGGTGCCTGTTCATATGGTCGAATTGTTGTTTGTGATTGGCGCGACGACGTCGTCTGTGAGGATGATGTGGCAGGCAATACGCTAGTGCTATGATACTGGCCGTACTGGTAAGAGCCGTATTTGCTACTGCTGTGATTCTGGCCCGGTTTTTCATCTGCATTGGTTCTTCGACTGATCCAATGTTGGTTGCGCTTTTCTTGTTTCTCTCTCTGTCCTTCCCTTTCTTTTTCTGTTCAGAGAGACACCGTCGCCGCCGCCGCCGCCGCCGCCGCCGCTGCCGCCGCCGCCGCTGCCGTTGTCGTCGATGGCAGCGACAACCGTGAGAGGAGATGAGTGTCCCAGCAACTGCAGCAGGAGCAGGAGCAGTAGCTCCACGACCATCATCAATATCATAATCATCATTGGAATCATCAACAACAGCGCTGGTACGATGAACGGCCGACAGGCTACGGATCGTTGAAACAGCCTCTGTCGTCGTACAAAGATACGGAACAACGCACGAAGCCACGGCGACGAGCAAAGGAACCAGCGTAGAAACGATCGAAGGAACAAGCGACCCGGCACCAGTCGAGAAGATAGCAGCAGCAGAAAGCATTTTTGCTCGCCATCAACGACATCTGTAGGCCTTCCTCTCCTAATGGAAGCAACCGGTTTTGCCTGCGGGAAGATGGTCCCTTCGACGGCTTCAGCAGCGATGATTCCAGCATACGCTACGGTGGCGGCGGCGGCGGCGGCGGCAGCAGCGTCGAAGGCTGCCGCAGCTGATCGAACCCGCAGTCAACGTACAAACTCGGAACGGTATCACACCACAGCATATTCAGCAGCACAACCAGAACAAAGAGACACGGAATAACAAAATAGAACCCGATATGAATAAACAACCCGTAAAATAAATGAGACAGAAGGTAAACCAACTAACGAATGCGACGCCATCAAAAGCAGAAAGGAAACCAAGGTATAAGCAGCACATATTTGTTGCCTGAAAGAAAACGAATAGTCTGATCGTAGGCCAAAGCCATGTACCGACAGGCCTACGCTTGTAGCGCGAGGGGGGTAACCGTCGAACGAATGAGAACGAAGCAGGGTCAGGCTTCCTCGGGACCTTAGTAAAGCTATACCAGCAAAGCCAACGATCGCACCGTACGGGGCAGAAGCGAACTGAGGACTTGCGAAATGAGACGCAACAACAACAAAAAAAAAACAGCGGAGGATGCGTCAGCAATTTATGCGTCTCTTGCCCCTTCCTCCGCCTTCGGTAGACGGCGTTATAGCAGCAATGTCTACAATCAATTAATAATGCTTTGTTGATTGATACTTACATATAATTCTAGCGGTAGATAAGCTGCGCCTAGAGCAAGCATAATATTAGCCATCTGCCAATACGCCTAACTCTCAATTGGACGAACGAAAGCAACGAACCCGTATTCCATCAAGGGGCATCTTAGCCTGGTTTTAGATGTGCTTTTAACCATAGCCAAAACATTCGCCTAGTCAGACGTCGACACAAAGAAGACAAATTTAGGTATACGCTCACCGCATCGTCAACACAGCCGATAATTCACTCGTAGCCATTCTGTTCGAGGCGAAAACGATTTCGGCAGACATTCAACGACAATTCGCAGCTTCCTATGCCACTTCACATACTAAAAAGTGTCGGCTTCTGGCCATCGTATAGACAAACATATTTACATCATGATGCTAAGTTGTACTCAGTGGCATGTTTTGGCTGAAACAGAACGGAGAGAAGCGACGACTACGACAATGCCGAACAGCGGTAATGCTACGTCGATAGCAGTTGTAACGACCACAGCAGGGCGTCAGGCCCGCTCTGTAATGCCATGATATACGTGGCTGAGGACATGTAATGAAGAGAACGGGGGTCGCAGAGGGTGTGGATGGGAGGGTTTAGGTAGTTGGTTGGTGGGCGCCTGTTCATCCCAGCGCGACTTAGCCAGAAGACAACGACGTCGCGGCAACTAACGCGAGCATCGTTGGCTGTAGATACCTGTACTGGCGAAAAGCACCGTCGCCGCATTTACAGAGCGCGCCACAACCAGCGTCCGTCGTGATCATCATATCAGCACAAGAGGCATGAGAGCGTCAAACAAAACGAAAGCCACAACAACAACAACTGCAATAGCAACAGTGGCAGCCATCACCAGAATCAGCAGATGATGATGCTGATGTCCGTGCGTGCGTGCTTACTTTTTCGCTGTTTTTACTGCCGCTGCCGATGCGGACGGAGTACCTGGCTGGTAGGCAGGCTAGGGCTGCCGTCGTTCTTCTTCACGATTCAGAACAGAAACCGCTAGACGGCAGGCTTTTCTTCTTTGCAAAAACTTCGTTGTCTCGGCGCCAACGAAGCGAGAGCAACGACCACCAGCCACCAGCAGCACCAAACATCAGACAACAGCACCAAAACAACGGATCTATATCTACGGACGATGTCGAACAATAACCGGAGCCATTCGATGGAACCGTACCTGTTGAGTTGGTGCGTCTGATGGTGCTGCTGCCGCTGGTGATGACGATGATGATGCTAGCTTTGACGGTTTTGTAGGCTGCTTCTTCGCCACGAACATAACAACATCCCGGGACTCATCGATAGCATCATCACGAGTATCAACATCACGCTCATCATTGGAATCACCAAAATCGAAATGAACAGAATCAGGATCAGAGTGCAGGAATTACGGGCGCCAGAAAACGTATAGAGTATTTTTTTGCTTGCATACCGATACGGTCAGCATCACCACCACCGCTACGGCTGCCCTCAGATGGTAAAGGTACGAAAGAGCTCTGAAGAGTGCTGCATTGTAGTCGTCGACGTCAGGCATGGATAGCACGGGTCTTCAGAACCACATCCATAACATGAACGCTGCCCGCTAGTGTTTTGTTTACGATATGTCTCGTAGGCGATCTGAGTCTCGCTTCCGACCGAGTTCAAGATCGTCATCGTAGAACAATAACGTCAAAGACGACGAAGATAGTGGTCTCTGCGATACCGCAATGGGTAACATGTTTGCCTACTAATTTTAGGAACACGTGCATTATCTAGCTTCGAATCCGGGTGTAGACATTGTCTGTTTTGTGTCTAATGAAGTATTTAATAATGGTGTCAACTTAGGTAACGAAGGTGATAAGCTTGTCTGGAAGTTAAGTCTCAAAAAACATAATAGAAAAGAACAATCTATTTGGCCTTTAAAATATTCCTGGTTAGACGCATTTTTGTGATTATTCGCATCCATAGCGCTTCTACAAGATGGTGTTCTCTTTTGTTTGACAGTCCTGTAGATTTTTTATGATCCGTGATCATACATAACATAGTAACGACTGCAGTACTGATTTCTCTCAATAACTGCGGCTTTTGGACGTTTTACTTTCGCGGTACCAACGGTTGAGCGTTACAAACTGGTATATTTGGAACTCAATTTAGTCAACCAGTGGCTTTGGTCAACGTTTGTATGACCCATGCGGCAGCCCATTTTCCATACATCAGTAGAACTTCAACAGCTACTGTAGAAGCAATACGTTTCTTGTTGTAATAATAATAATTTTCAAAATACGGAAGTCCAAAACAGAGTCATGCCCATCAGAGAGATATAGCATGGAAAAACAGAGAAAGTTAAAAATATGTTCAGCCCAATACCTGTTTTTGCCCCTATAGCCATAACTCCTTCCCTTTCTTTCAGTCTCCCTTTCTTTCGTTGTCTGTGTTCGATATCGCTTCGCCAACGGAATCGTTACTATGGACCCATTGCTGTTGATGGTGATATTTAGCTGCTGTCGATGCTGTATGTCACAAGGTAGCATTCAGCGTTATGGCATCCGAAGTTCCAGGGAGCTAGTCGCAGCAATGGAAGAATCGAGTAGCGATCGGCTGTATATCAAGAGCGATTGCACTAGAATCAACAGCAGCAGTGGAACTATTATCCATCGAGCTAACGGGCTGTAACAGCACTTCAATAACTGACTGGACCAAAGTCAGTCAGCAGAAAGTTTGGCCATCAGCTACGACGCGCCGACAGACAAATGCCAGAAAACACCTTAGATGTACAGTAACAGAAAATCGACGACGGACACAGAGCAGATCTGTCACTAAGCAGTTTGTACCTCTCCTTGTATGTGTAACATGTGGATTATCAAAATTTCTCACGCGATTTTTCGGGTCTATTTTATACTTGCCGCAATTCTCTCTCAAAGGACACAGATGGCGAAAGGTCCGTGAAATTACAATATTTTCCTGTAAATTAGAACATTATCAAAGACACGGCGAGCATATCAAATCCGTAAGAAACAACAGCACGGGGTGAACCTAGTTGAAACCAACTAGTGAGTTGTAAGCGGCCACAGAATCCGTCTAAGGACTCCGGCCATAAGGAACGAACAAAGCAAGCATTTAGGCCAAACAAGATCAATGACTACGATACGGATTGATTAAAGAGTATTAAGAAAAACCGAGCCCCTACTTAAAGGTTCCTCCCTCGATCCTAAGTTGTGCGCAGGTAAACGGATTTAGAACTAGGTAAAAGAAACTTGCCTCAGCCCTTGTTAACGTTCAGTTTGCTAACGGATTCACATTTGCACAAACGGTCATAAGAGCTTCACAATTTGTTAAGGCAAACTTTGTCTACTACTTGTTCGACGTTTCTGTTTTGGCCAGTCTCCGCTTCATCAAAAACTATTATTCGTTCTCTGACCAGCTCCGCGTATATACACCTACAGAATATCGAACCAACGGACGAACTACAGCTCTCATATATAGAGATCTAATGGCGCAATCGCGTTCACCGAAGAGCTATTGAATACGTCCGTCGTGTTTGCGGTCGCAGTTGTTGGTTCGTTCTATTCGACAGAAGTGGTATATTTCGTATTTTGGCGCGTCGAGCTCGCCGCTATCGACCGCCGAAACAAAGGCCAGCCGGATAAACGGACGGACGGATAGACAGGCAGACAGGCGTGCCAAACTGTGGTTACGTATATTCCCGCCAGCCAGAGTCATTAAATTGACACTGGAAATAATAGAAGTGCTAGAAGCAACAGACAATCGGACTTTTCAGTCCAAGCGAAGAGTGATTGACTGATTGTGGATACTAACCACTACAACCACCTGGCAGGCAACACTTGGAAAAAAACTTAATTCCTCCGAAACGTCACTCCCCCTTATACATCATCCACGAAGGCGCAAAGAAGCTGACAGGAGAGAAGGGAGAAAGGAAGATATACAAAATTATCGGCGAAGGACACATTTCCACACAACAAATATCTTTCAAGACTTAGCAACTGCCCATTACGTGGATAACTACGGGCACGCTTGTCGAATGACCAGAATTAAAACCAGGCTAAAAACAGGGTCCTTTCGCAGATTGGCAGCTCTATTTCACCGGTTTATAGAATATTCTCTCTCACTCTAGCCCCCCATGTTTCTTTCTCGTGACCTGGGCGCGTTGTGAAACCTTCCACCGACTTACCCCCCGCATACACACTTATGTCCGAACGCCAACGAAAACCAGCAGCTGGAGCCCATCCAGAGTCTATCGTGCGTCCCAGTAGTGCACGCTACAGATCAACCATTTTCTCAGTTGGCAAGAATTTCCACTGACAGAAGGCGCCAGTCTTTTACGAGAGGGCCCTTTGGTCGTTTGCGACATAGCGAAATCCCGATTTCGCCCATGCTTCTAGCAAGCAGTAACCAACGCCGACCGGCTTTCCACTTGAGCCGACCGCATTGGAAAACTCAAGCAAACGAGCACATCTAGGGCGTGCAATCAAGCAGCAAGCAATGATCTGTGTTATAGTAGATCTAATGGGCAGTATTAGCAGTTGTAGCTATGACTGAACACAGTGAAAAATGAGCGATTAGCCTAAACTATGATGAACCGTGCCAGGAAGGGTTTGCTTCGCGGTTCCGGAAGGTTGCTTCAGCTCTGCAGTACTGCTAACAATAGCAACGATAGTATTACTAACAAAGTCAATGATATAAACCAACGACTTCTAGTGGCAGTGGCCGTGACAGTGGCCTAACAACGATGAGCAAGTTTGCGGCGTCGTATGGCGTCACGTTGCTTTTTTTCGCTTTTCAACTTAGCTGCTGTTAAACAGCTGCCACGCCATTGTCGTTAAAAACACTAGGACCGAATCGTCTCCTCTAGAAACGAAAAACAGAGCCCCACGACAAATCCATACGACAAACAGCCATTAGCTGCGTACATAGAGCGAACAGCAGCAATGGTAGGGACGCAAAGGTCGCGGGCGGGCCGCAGATCATTCGTCTACCTATTCGCTTGTTTGACTGCTGAGCTGAGCGAGTGATTGCCTGCTCCTCAGTAAACCAACTCACACTCAGCTGGGCTAAGATGACTACGAACGATAGAAAAAAGCTACGAGCTTTCTCGTTGTGATACGGACGAACAAACGAGTAACGAATCAACAACTTTGATGTCTACGGCCTTTTCTCGTTTCGTCGAGAGGAACCGTCGAGAAAAGCAGCAGCAGCAGCGGTGACTACACGTGTTTCGTTCGTCGCTGGCCGACCTTTCGTCTTCGTTTTTTTGTGCTTCGCTTGTTGTTGTTGCTGTTGCTTCGAGGAGCAAAAATTAGGCGAAAAAGAAAATGAGAAGGATCCGCTATGACGCACGCAGCCGTCGAACGAGAGACCGAAGACGACGTCGACGGTAAGTAGAGGCACAGAAGAGCGAAACGAGACGGCGAAGAACTATACGAATGAAAAAAAAAACACGGTGCTAGCTTTTGGCACAACCTTGTACGGCCGAACCTAGCGATACATGCTGCTCATCATGGCGGCGATGATGGCTGGTTTCGTTCGTCGCTGTCGCTATGAACGCTACAGCGTCGCCAGCGATTTCTACAATTTCTATTACTACTACAACTGATTATATTGGCGGTCCACGATGGTGTTGGTGTCTGAGGTAAACACACTACTGCTGACGATGATGACGGCGGACTGCTAGAACAACTGCTGTTGCTGACGCTCATGGTGCAGGAGGCATGCTTCGACGTCGGTTCTGCCATTGCTACGGTAGTCGAGCTTACCGGGCCGGTAAACTGGTCGGTATTGTTGACTCATAGCTTCCTGGAATACGTGTGCTCGTTCCCGGCGCAAAAGGAGCAGCAACAGCAACAACGGCAACAGCTACAGCCTTCGAAGCAGCGGACGCCGAAAGCTCCGCTCAGTACCATCACGACGCGGTATGGCCACAGTTGTTGATGTCTGTGACGATGACGACACTCGTGCAGGGCCACGACCACATGTATAAGCAGTCGCTTAATGTATAATGGTATTAGTTGGTACGCTGGTAATAGTTCTAGTACTCGCTTCAAATATCGCTGCCGCTGGAGTGCCTTGTGGCGACGGTCAGTTTACCGGCCGAGTTTTGCCTGGGCCCGTTGCTGTTCCTCGGCTACGCTGTCTTCTTCGTCTTTGTCTGTTATCGTCACTATTTTCTAGTGTCAGTCCCTTCTATATTCTGTTCGTCTCTACCCGGCACTCTTGCCCCTATCTGCTCCTCGCTACCCCCGTTTGTCTTCTGTATCCTCTACTTCTGTGTCTACTATTGCTTCTACGGCTACGCAGAAATCTTCGTCGTCTTTGGCGGCGGCCGCAGCAGCAGAAGTTAGCGACCTGCTCGAACTCGAACGAACTCGTTCTGCTTAACTGATCGATTTTACAAGCTAACCAACGCTCGTAGCGAACAGATGCAATTTTAGCTACTGCTTCGTTCGTTAATTATAATTTCTTTCAGCCATCCCCCACCCACCGACAACATTCACTCACCTGTGTGAATCTGCAGACTTTCTTGTCGTCTAGACTATCGATTCATTGGCGGTGTTCGAAGTGAACTTTGGTGGAACTTCGAAGTGAAGTTACGATTTTATAAAGACGACAATCAAGCCGATATTCGCAAAGCGCGTCATCAGTTCAAAACACGACTGCTATAGTTCGATCGAAACTGAAACAACCTAAAACTAGTTTTTGACCTATTCCGCCGCTCTGTATGTTATGCCAGAGACGGCAGAGTTTGCGATGACGCAGCACAACGCCGGCGTTCAAACTGATTTCTCAAACGTAGATAGGTTTTCACTATTCTTTCTATTTAGAGGCAAAAAGTAATACCAGGAAGCACTAAACCACTGTCGACCGTTGCTAACGGTTGCCTTACTTAATATTAATGTTATAACATGAATAAATCAGGCAACGGTATGCGTAGAGTACATATCTGCACTTACTCCTAATATGAGATCCAAAGCAACAGAGGTTTTCGACCGGTATAAAATATTTTGCTACTTCCTGTTGTGTGTTGTAAGTTAGGCCGACAACTCCTCCATGGGCACATATATGCCTATTTCAAGTGTCCTTCACTTGTATCTCTAACGGGAGTCCATGTGTGTGTGTAACTGTTTATGTATTTTACTTATTATATATGTATAATGTATAATACTTTACTCCGTTAGGTAAAGGTAAGCATGCTACCGTAGGCCTTGTGCACGACCGTGTTATCGAGGATGGCCTTTTGTTCAAAGTTGGTTCTGCTATATTTTAAGACCGATTTGGGCCTAGTGCAGCGAAACACGGAACTGGGCCACAGAGTGCCTAGACGTAAACGTACGACATCGACTCAGTCAATTTATCCGAATAACATGTTTTTATTCGATGAACATTTATCGTGCAAACAACTCGGCGTCGAATTTGACGTGTTTTTTTTTGTTTTTCTGAAAGGTTCAACAGAAAACGGGGTACAGAGCAAACAAACCGATTGTTTGTATTTACTCAAAAATAAGATTAATCCTGAAACCATTAGATGGTGCATTGCACAGAAACCAAATCTAGGCTTCTAGCTGTCACAGTTAACTGACCCATTTCGTAAAGCTGTCTTCTAAAAAGGTCACTGAAGGACGTCAAACCTATATGCATGCTTTCCTATAGCTGTTTGTGTCATTTGTAAGAATCATGGTTAAAATTCGCTTTTATCATGAGCAACCGGGCCTTACAATTCGAACGAACTGTGACACTGTGTCAGAGACTCGTCTGAATAGCGTTTTCCAGCTTCCAGGCAATTAGTGAGCAGCGAGTGTATCCTTCTTCCGGGAATGATCTACTCTTCTTTAGCCATTCAGATTCTTTTGACCCGTTCTGTGTACTCTATGTCAGAACGAATAGTTAGGGGTATAGCGACCATTGCTTATATGCCGTTGACATTACTGGCTGTTTAGTTTTGTTTTAGCTCTCACAAATGATGTCTTTCCTCAGGCGGATGGGATTTACTTTGGCAAAACCTGTGGAACGAGAGGTTCAGATAGACGCACAGGGCCACATGTTGTGTAACGATGATGCTAATATAAACAACGGTAGATATGTACCACCTGTGCACATGTTAGCTCGGCTGATGCCAGAAGAGCCCCCTAACCATTATCGTCATGATCAAAGAGTACCTCACGGATCACATCTCCGCTATACTAGTTGCCTCTAGGCATTCCATATACACATCAGGATCAGTCTCTGCCTATTTCTGCTCATATCAGATATTGCTGCTACTAACGCAGTATAACCGGCATACGTAGCAGGTAGCAGTTAGTAATCGCAGTAGAGCTATTAGAACCACAGAACAAAGCCACTGGCAGCTCCTCTTGTGCCTGATGCGTCGCTGCCCATTACGAACGAATCGAAGAGACTTCTATTCTACTACTTCGCTGCCGCTGTCATGAATCTGCTATGCTACGAAAATCTATTTAAGACCAGTTCTGTTACTACGACACAGCGGGAAATTGCAAGAGGCACGGCACAAAGCCGTATAGTAACAACAGCAGTAGAAGTAGTAGCACACGTAGTACATATCGTACGACCACAATGACTATAGACGCCATCGAACGGCGAATAGCGGGCATCCACGGCAATCGTCAGTCAGAAGCGAAGAGCCGCATAGGCCACTTGAACAAGTTTCGTCAGGACCCGTCGTAAGATTCTGCCTCTGGGCGACGAAATCCAACGAAATTGTCAGCAAGAGCCAATATTCGCGCTAATACCAGAAGACCGATGCGTCCAAGAAAAGCGCCAAATACAAGCAACGAGTTTGTTAGCTATAGGATCACGTTGTCGTTGTCGTCGTCGTCGTCGTCGTCGTCTTTGAATCACTCACGACGAAGTTCAAGAGAATCATGCATGGCCTCCCCACGAGTTAGCCGAAAAGCACTATGATAAACTTTTCTTTGATTCTGAAAGCGGCCTTTGGCCTCTCTATTCTCCATTGGGCCGCACTATAACTCCCGTTTGCCTCACTTCTGGCAGTTTTTATCTCAACGAGCGCCAGCTACGACCAATAACTACGAACTTCTGCTGCTGCTGCTACAGGAGCAGCAGCACCACAGAGTAAGTCTGGTATCTTATGCTTGCCGATGTTTGGCACGAACTCGGGCCGCATTCCAAGGAACTGTTTTAGTTCCCGGTTCGCACCCCAATGGACTTCCTTTGTCGCTGCCCCAGCAAGCCGCTTCGACCAGCATCATTTCGTCGTCGCCACCATACCAGAATTCCATACGCACGCATAATTGGTTGTAAGGCTATGTACTCAGTAGAGAAAGACCTTTCGTTCAAAATTTTGGCTGTACCCAGAGAGGCGGCAAGACGAGTGAACGAGTAAAAAAACACACACATGTATCGGCATTAACTGAAGCAACAGAATCAGTAGCGGTGTGCCATGGTGTGCTGAACTTTGAAACTAACTTAGGCTTTTTCTCTAGCTAACTTGAACGTACTCTACTTCGCTAGCAGACGTCCCGTCACCTACTAACCGCTGCGACCGGTTCGCTCAACCGTTTGATAAAAGCAAACAGTGACTGTGGTTATATGGCAACCGAGCAAAATGTCAGTGGAGCAACTGAAAACAGTAAGCACCAACGACAGCTATAGAAAAATTGAAAAACCTAAAAACCTAGGAGAAATCGGTCAACAACCCGAGCTCATAGCCTATTGCGCTAGTAAGGACAGAAGAGAAATAGCGCCGACAGCAGCAGCGAAATTAAACAAGGAATCAGAGAGTTACTTGTGAGCCCTCTACTGAAGAAGAAGAGGCAGGTCGTCAGAGCTTGTAGATGACCTTACTTTGTGAATGTGTATTATAGGGAGAACACATGAACGCTAGAGAACGCTGCTGAATATCCTTTGCTTAGAATCCACTGATCCGTCCACGGGCGCCGCCTCTACAACTCACGGGTGCGCCCTCTTCTCCCGCCTACGCATCACCTTTAGATGCTGTACATTCATCGACAAACCAGATGAATTCAAAGACACACACATACATAATATGAACAGACGCATCTGCTCACTTTGAAGCACAAACAGCGCAAGGACACCGTAGTATCCGCGAATCAGTACCATCATTTCTATTGGCACTATCATGATCATAACCAGCCGCTCAGAGTGCGGTTTTATAGCGGTAACAAATGATCTCTATCTAGATTGCTGAGCCTAAAAGAAGGTTCGGGGACCACCAAGCTTCAATACGCATATGCCTATAGACATACGGACACACACACATAGACGGTCTTCTTTTTTGTACCTGAGATTGTTATGCAGTTACCATGGATTTAGTTAAACCTCAGCAGATTTCTGTTTACAAATGTTACGATGGTGCCGCTAAGGTATCTCTGTGTGCTTATTGCAGGTCGTTTCAGGCTATTGTCGTTGGCTGACACATCGGATAGGTCGCAATGCATCAAAACACACCCATCGATATTGGGACGGTATTCAAAATACGTACGTTTCTCGTCCAAAGTGTATATATATATACTTTGCGAAATTATATATATATATATATATATATAACGAAAGCACTATATATATATATATATATATAGTGCTTTCGCTGGCAGCGCTCCAGATTCACCATTTTGTTTTCTTCATGTAAATTTACCACGATTTGATCGAGAGGGATCGGTACCGCTTCGAGCGCAGATGACCTTTGCCTCTTGTTGTTTGTTTTGCTCAACATTGAACAAAAAAAAATACCCCATTATAACACGCAACACAGGCGTGCTTGTGTCGATCTGTAATGAAGAGCACTTCCACGTATGTTGTTATCGTGTGTATATTTCTCGTCGAGCTAAACTTAAATGTTTAGAGTTTCACGTCCGGGTTCTGCCGTAAGGCGTTCGATCACAGGGCTTGCTTCTAGTACGAAACGAAGTATATCCAAATTCGAACCCTGACCCCCCACGTGTTCCTTAAGCTTAGCAGGCAAACCCATAACTTACTACGCTATAACGGGGCACCTCAGTCTATCCAGCGCACTCCTGGGGAAATGGGGTAATCTTCAATAGTTCCCGCAGCCTCATCAAAATCATTGTCAAGAATAACATCAACCCCAATAATTCCCAATATAGCCATTATGGCCCTCGTCCTAAAGGTACGATAGTTTGTTTACGCTAGCAGTGTATGGAAACCAGGACGAGGTCGACGATACGATCGTCCTATGCTGCTGTTGCTGCGGCTGATACTGCAGCGACACGACAGACCTATCACTTGGGCACACCGACAATCACTAACGGCCGGACTATACAACTATGAAATTGCTAGTAGGTCTGAAGTGATCCGTTGTGGACCACAAACAAAGACGAGCAGAATGAGTTCGAAGAATCCATAGAACACACATACATCTTCATAGGTGAGATCTACTTGCTCATGCAGACACCTAGCGTAAACGATAGCGTTACCCACGCAGCGCCTGCAGAAGTAAATAGCGACATGCACTATAGCAATGAACAATTAATAAGCCAGCCATAGCCAAATCTGCCTGTATGTTATCCTATGCCGTTAACAACAATAGTGCATCAGGGCAACAGCTGTGTAGAACAGAACGATCGAACATGTTACGCAGTGTTACCGCACATACTGCTAGCGGCCACGTTTAGTCTGTCACGCACAACTGCTATAACTACTTCTACTCGGTAGTACTGGTTTAGCTGAGCTAAGAAATACGTGGCTACTTGCAATGAGAAACAGTCGTCTGTGTCCAAGTAACGTGCCGCCGGTACGTTTTGCGGCTAGCTATTTCGATTTCGCTTGCGGGATCGAACGACTAAGCGCCGTACGAAATACTGTCAGTAACTCGGGTGTTATTCACTTCAAAGCGACGCCAATGACGGCCGACCGCTTCGAAAACTGAGATCTGTTTCTGCCAGATCGCGTCACATCGCATCAACTCAACTAGACTTTAACCGAGTCCTAACTACGTAGGTTCAATCCTGATAGCGGCAGTTTGTGTTCGCTGTGCATTGTTGTTTCTATTGCGGAGACTCTACCGCTACTCTTGCTGGTACGATTGGGAGTTCCTACTCCCGGCAATAATGATGTGAGTCTGGGACTGAATCAGTTCTTTACCTGGCGATGTAACTTCGTATCGTTATATAGAAACGCGCTGTGTGGTTTTAAACAATAGTATCTTATGGTCGTTCACTTAATAGAATGTTAAAAGCACCAACTATTCCAACATGTCTTCTTATATGATATGGTTGAATAATTATATAAAAAAACAAAAACAAAAAAAATCCTTGTGCAGAAGATAACACCTTTTACTGTACTTGCTAGAGATGTTTCGTGCTTAAATTCCTACGTAGATTTCGACAAATAGAGGGAAAATATCAGGATATGGAGATAAAGAAGCAGGCTTCTGACCTGTGCTACAGATTGGGCGCAAATGCTTGAATCAACATCCAGCTATAGCCAGCTCGACCCGTCAGAATTAGTTTCAGTCCTTAAAGATCTATGCTGCCCTCGACGATGCCCTCCTCCATCGACACGTATCAGAGACTCGGCTCGACTCACTTATGGTATTGCACCTCCGACAAAAAAACAACAAAAACAGCATACGAACAGATAATACGCATCGTTTCGTGTCTAGTACCAGAAAGATCCAGACTCAACGAATGGATCGTTTTATGGCCGATTCGACATCGTAATATAGCTTAAGATAATGGGCAAAATAGAAGAGCGAAAACGAACTCTCACGACGCTGCCCCCGAAAGATTGAGTTAAAGTCAACGCGCTTCGGCCAAAAGCCCACTTCGAGTAGCATCGTACAGATACGGAAAAACAATGGTCGTTCACCTTTAAAGAGAATTTATCCTATTGAAGTGTACTATCGGTGCATATTAATCAGTATAAGCTCGAATCTTAGCTTCAAGCGATTTTGATTGATAGAATTCACGTAAATGTACCAAAAGCTTCTAAGCAACACTGATACTGTGTCGGTTTAAGTTTAACTGTTGATAGTAGCGGGATAGGCGAGACGTGACTATAAAAACAAGCCTAGGAATTTGCCTAATTTCTACCCAATACAGGTTTAAGTCCCAGCTTGTCCTATAGTATAGTCTCCAGAATAGGACATACAACGTACTACTACAGCGGCATACACGAAAATGGTCTCGTGTTCTCTTGATCGCTCAGGCAGATGAGCATGAGAGGCAGATGAGTTGCCCCTTGTATTGACTATTCAGTCCAATCCATAGCAGTAGCATGATGTTCGTTTGAGGCGCATACAGTCGCGCACATGAGTAGCAAGCAGACGGTAAAGCAGAAGAATATTATATATTGTGCCCCCCGAATAGAAAGCGAGCAGTGGCATACAAGTCCCTATAGCATTATTTATTCCGCTGATCCTCAGCATGAATTCACTTTAGCTCGGCTTCTTTTTATCTGCCTGCTTGACTGGCTCGTTGTCCTGCCCGCGTGGCTCGGATCTTCTCAGGCGTCATCAAACACTTTGCGGAGCTGATCGTATTGGAATAGTACCAGCAGCAGCAGCAGCAACATATGATAGGCCACCGCTCACGGTAGTAGACCGAGAGGGCCGTGAGTACTTCGGTAGTTTTTGGTAGTCGTAGTAGGCCGAATGCTTGTTTGGGCCCCACGTCGCACTCTGCACTAGTGCTACTACCAGCGCCACCGCCGCCGCCGCCGCCGCCGCCGCCGCCGCCGTTGCCGCTGCAGTCGCTTCACTAGTTGCACCCTAAATCTATCGGAGTGTCCTCCATCGCCCCACGATATGAAAATGCTGCGTCTCTACTCAGCAGCACACCATGAGAAGTACAGCACTAACAGTGCCTCATAGATAGTGTTCATGTCGCTATTGATGGCGATGCTGATGCTGATTATGAACAAAACAACAACAACAACATAGACAACACCAACAACGACGACAGTACCCTCCACCGTCGCATCGAAAAAGCGAACTGGTCTTGGTGGATACACGAGAACAACAAAGAATAAGACGAAATGTTCTCTACACTACCGCGTTCGACCTGTTGTTGTCGTCATCGTCACCGTCGTCGAAGTCGTAGTCGTCGTTTTGGTGCGTTTCGACCCACTCAGGCACCCCCCGGCTGCCTGTCTGTATCCCTCACCTGCCACCAGAGAGCAAACGTTTATTGAGAAACAGCTGGCCAGCCGTTCACAACTGGAACGGGGCCTCCTCCTCTGAAGGTCTTTTTCTTCCCTCGCGTCCTTCTCCACTTCAGCGTTCTCCTCAAGAAAACATCTATCGGCGTCGGCTTCGAACCTACGATAATGACAACGTGAACGTCTTCTTTGCCGGGTCGCCGTGAAACGCGGAGTTTTACTTCGTCGTTTCAAAATCTCTTGCTGCCTACCCGTCTGAAACTCAGCCTATCTGTAGGGGGCACCATTTTCTATGGGGAGAAGAAGCTGAAGTAAAGATGCGGTCGATGAAAAGGACCTAATGGGGGAAATGAACTTCGGCCTTAGGGTACGCCTTTCACCCCGATAGTGGGTACCAGTCAAATTTCTGTTGTCGTCGGATTCACCAGCAGCAGCAGAAGTCGAATCCCTACCAAGTGAACCAAGATGTAACCAAAATGAAGAAGTAGATAGAGAGCTACATAGGTACTACATGAGTACTTCTATTGGATCTGAACACGGATGTTACTTTGTAGTTTTGTCTATGCAGGCATTACGAACGAACAACTAAATTCTATGAGAAGGTATTGTTGTAATTTCATTAACACCATTTGTAAACATCGAATCCGTTGGTTCGCCTCACCACAAACACAGACGTATTATTTGCAGAGTTAACAAAAGTTGAAGTTATGATCATAAAGTACGGTAAGTTATCCCTAGTATCTAGTGGCATCGAAACGCGCCTGTGAGTAAAGTACTACCGACTAGCTAATCACCGTCACGTAAGCCACTCGCGTACTGCCACCTAATTGCAGCAGTAACACTGAGATAACCGTCTATTTATAAAAATGTACCTTTTCGGCTATACTTCTTTGCTTTCCTCATAATGCTGCGAGGCTGTCAAGTAATTACTATCTCGTTCATAGACCCGCTCTATTTTCTATTATGCTTATTTTTTTTTCTTGTCTTCCTTTATCCAGTTAGGCAAACGCTGGCATCTCGAACCCACGCGTAGGCATGACTGATGTGTACATTTCTGCTGTTACCGCAGCAGACAAACGCCGAACGCCCCTCTTGTACAGAACACACAACCAAACCATTTTCTTACTGGTTCTTTATCAGCGACATCTGGAGCATTTGGTGACATCGTTGGTGAACGGCCAATACCAGGATGACATGGTGGCATTTCCAAGATTGCACTTTTTCCAAACTCTCTCACTCGCTTTCCCTCTGTCTCCGTCGGTTCCTGAAAGTCGCTCGAATTCGCGAAGGACACACGCACATACAGAGATATATACGGACAAAATATGAATAGGAAGAGCCAGAGCAGCTGTAGTTAGCATAAGATTTGCTGTTTTCTTACGTTCGTGTTCTCTAATGTCGAGTTTTCAAAGTGACAAATGACAAGACATCACGCCGGATGTTCACCGGCGATGGACATCGATTGAAAAGGTTGACACCAAAGCCACTACTCTGGCGAAGAGCAGAAAAAAATATTGAATCGACGAAGGGTAACCTAGAGAAGCATGAACTGGGAAAAGGTCGAAGTAAGAAAAGCAAACGCTGATGGCCAATTCTCTCATTCAGCAGTTAGTCGCTCTAGCTTGTTGACGATTCTTGTCTATCTAATCCGTACTAAAATATAGACGCCAATAAGAGTGTACATTATATAAATACTACATAATAAACCGCTATAGAAATTATTTCCGGGAATGATCTTGCGCTGAGTCTGGTGCTCTCCGTAAGGCAAAAACGGCCTAAAGCAAATAATTAACTCTTGAATCGAACAACACCGAGACGCTGAACAAAGATAATTTTGAGCGATCCACCAGCCGAATCATCATTTTCGCAAAACATGGACGCACGCGTAACAACCCGTGTAGCCCGGGGGTTCGTCAGCAAGCGATGCACTCATTATTTTATGTAACATACACACGCTAGGCTCTAGCTCTATGTTGCTTCCTGTTTTGCAGTACGTACTTTTTTACCAAGTTGCCAGCGAGAATAAGAAGCCTCAGCCAATCCACTATCAGTATGAATTATATAATAAAATGATTCATTTGATATTTTTGTCTCGCATTAACACGCGAAGACTGTAGACGTACCTTATAATCAACCCACTCTGTGTTCATAATACAAACATTTTTCTTATTCAGTATACCGTTACACGGCGGCGACGACACTCACAAATCTGACGAAGAAATTGAAAAATCGTGTCATCCACGCTCTCGACTATTTCCGCTCTATATGGTAAGAAGCGTATATATCGTTGTGAATGTTACCGGTCGCTACTCAAGACCTGCTCTACCTATGTGAAGGGATCTGATAGGCCAGTTACAATTAACGGACAACAATGTTCTCTCTCTCTCTCTCTCTGTATATATATAAGTGTATCACAGACACATCTAGTCGTTTACTCATCTAATTTAAAACTATGTAAAGTTCTCAGGTTATTTAAGAAATTCTGCTTTTTTAGATTGTTTTGGTTAGATTCGCTCCGTCCCCCAGGCGAACACAATACGACGCTTTGCATCTAACTAATAAATCATCTCCTGACAGAGCAAAACTGAGCGAGATAAATAAAAGCAGGAGAGTCCGTGGCAAAGTAGCGATAAACAGCAATGTTTGCGACGATAACATATGCTGGTATTACTGTCTAATATTTATCTCTACGCTTTATGTGACCGTTTGACGTTTCCTTATGGGCTATTCTCGATAATCACTCTTCTAATAATGCAAAGATCAATAACGACAGCAGCGAGTATGTGGCGAGGAAAAAATCCACCCACTAAAAGAAATTTCCCGTTTATCAACAGCTTTGCTTCAGATCATGATTGTCCTACTTTTTTTGGGCATTCAGCATCGCCCGCAGACGCCAGGTAACAGTAGAAAGGACTTGGTGACGGCTGCGGCGACATTACTGGTAAACGGCGTAATGCTAGGTTGGCGTTAGCGAATACCGTCGAGAGCACTGAAGACGCCTTATTGAGGTTATAGCGGCAGCAAACCTGCCGACCGTTCTGGACCAAGCGCATATACTAAGACCCCTTGCCTTCTCTCGGAGTATTTCAGTGCATCCTAATCTATGCAGATGTTCCATTCATTACGAGATACTGCGGCGCCGTTAAACGACGAGTAACGCAAGGCGATTACGACAGCCGATGCAACATACATGAAATGGCGTCACAGCCGAACGTCATGGGTTCAGGCGACAACGCATTGAAGGGGAGACATGCCATGACGATTACTACTGCTACTAGGAATATTATGAGTGCAGCACCAGCTAGAACAACAGCAGATAGCAGACGAAACAACGAAGAAGTGAGTAAAGGCCAATTTAAACGAAGCAGTAGAACAGAGATGGAGCGGTGGCAAACTACGCTGAGTTTAGGCTACGCCGATCGTAGGACAACAGTGATGCTAGGCGTCTCGCGACTTCGTTGTCGCCGCAACCGCCTTACGTTACAAGCAGCCTTCCCGTGTTTTTTTTTTCCATTTTAAGCTCTACATTTCACGCTGGTAGCCCCATACGGCTTTACGCTACAGAGAGTAGCAGATGGTGACCTATAGCATACAGTTATTCCCTAGTACGGTCAAACAGGCAGATGGTGACGCAGACTCGATCATTGCAGACCGGAAGTGGCTCAGACAATTTCCACTACTGATGTTCTTTGTTTTGTTGTCTAGAGTTTGACTGCGTGGCCTAGACGGCTCTCGTCGACTTCAGTTGTTACCGCTGCTGCCAGTAACGTCAGTAGTAACGTTTGGAGGAATGCAGATCAGCTGACAAAATGTCACGCTTCGAGCTCGCCCCGAAAACCATTAATTTTAACCCTAGACGTGCAAATTAGAATACGTGCCAGCTGTTTGCAGCGCCATTGACAAAATCACGTTTTTCTAAAATTGCATCTCGAGATGTTGGCGCAGAAATATACTTAATGTATTTTTTCTTCGTAACACATGTACCAGTACGATTATATATGAGCTCACGTGCTAACCATTCATCTGTACCAGCCAGAGCTAAACTGCGATATTTCTGGCAAACAGAAAAAGGAAGGTAAGAAGACATTCAGAAAACTAACAGGTACAATTTATGCCTTTCTATGCTGCTTATGCTTATGGGGAAGTAAGTATCATACAACAATAACCCAAAAAAAAGTTACTTTCCAATCGTAAACAGAAAAAGCTGACTCGTCCCATTAAAAAAAAACACGTATTATTAATCATACGTTTAGCACCAGTCGACATATCGGCCTTATCCACACGTCGTCTGCGGACAATAAACAACACAAGTTTGACCGTGTTTTCGAGAGATAAATTCGTAGCCGCACTCCCGTGTAGTTCCACTTTGTTAGCAAAATCCGAAACGAGTTACAACGTCGGATGCTTTCCGAAAGAAAAACCTGCCGAAGTTCCCAATGCGGCACGAGGACAAGACCGCATCATGATCATCTACTAGAGCAATACCATTGTGATATAATGCTCTCGAACGAAGGAAATCCAATAGTCGATCGACTTGATTAAAGGACAGTACATCTTTTCTACGCTACGCCCAACGATCGCTGATTCCAAAATGCAAGCAGCACAAGCATTGTTGTTGGCGACGCAGAAGATGCTGAGAGTTAGAGCTGTAAGGGTCGATTTTGTTTCGAGAACGATGAATCTCTGGTCCGCCTTCGGAAGACTTCTCAACGAAATCTCGTATTTCGAATCGGCCGACTATCAGCCGCTGCCGTGGATCTTGACGACGTCCGTGATCCGAGTCCAGATCAAATAGTCGTCTCCGGATCGAAACTAACCCCATAGTCAAACACAGGGACCGGTAGATATTATCAGCTGAAATATATATGTAAAATATACATTTCAATTGGCGTTTCATTAAAATGTGTGCAACTAATTGAATATTCTGTACTTAGCATTGAAGCAGATTTGATGGTTGTTTCCGTGTTCAGATCCATTGTACGTAGACACTTTAGCATAATGGTGACCGTTCGTTCAAGCTCTGGACGAACAGCAGTATCAATTCTAATACGACGACCGTCCATTAACGTGTTCGCTCTTCGCCGGAAACTCCTAATAACATAAGACGATTGTAGCCACTACTTCAGCTACTTCAAACAACGACAGCCACACTCCAGAACTTGACGTGAAAAAGCTAAACTGGTGGGAAGTACTCACTGACTCGCCAAATAATTAATTCTCTTCTGCTATAATTGTTGCCATTGGGGCGTTTTCTCGTGCTATTTTCAACAGTCTTCAATATCCCGCTGCTGTTGTTGCCACGACTATTTGCTGCTGATTTTTTCTTGTAGCTGCTTGCGTTTCGTCGTTTGCCCCTTCGCACCCCCTTGTTACGCCATGGGATCAACGAGCGCACGCTGTAGCCACCGAACAATTGAGTTCAATCGATTTAACTCGGTACTACACAAAGTCAGCTTTGTTATAGCCAATTGATCGCTTATGGCGGTGGCGGTGGTCGCTGACGCTACTACATTTGATCGATCTCGTTTTTCAATTCTACAATTTTTTTTTTCGTCATCGGTAACTGTCGCTATTGTTTCTGCTTTTCTTTATCTTGCTGTGTGTCCACTATTTGGCTGTCTAAACGCGCGTGTGTGTGTGTATCTCAATGTGTTTGTCTCGGCTTTGCCTCTGGTGGTCCTTGTTATTCTATGTCAACATTGTTATTGATCTACAGTGTGGACATTTGCGTCAATAATACAACACACAACGGTTCAAACTTAGATGTGTGCAAATATATATATATATATACATACATATTTAGATGTGGCTTTTGATATATACGTATAATAGGGGACAGATTTGTTTTGCTATCCTCCTTCCACATCTGTTCAGTCTTAAGCAATGGTGGCAATGCTCGCGGCGGTGACGACAGGCTGCCTCGTTTAGATCTTGCGGTTTACGTCAATTAGAATGACACGAACCTTTTTTCGCGCGTTTGTTGCCCTTGTATCAGTCTTCAGACGTCGACTTGCGCACAGTGAGCATCCACACAAATAATAGTGATGAAAAAGGCTATTCATACTCAAAAAAAAACACACACGAGCCTATTATTAACAGGAAAACGATATTGAGGTACACAGTCGATACGCTGGATAAGGGCAGGAACGGTTCGACAATGCCCGGCTGCTTACTTTGCAGAAGTTTTTTTATTGTGTTATACATAAGATCATTGTTGCTGCTTCTTATCGCCATTGCAGATGCTGCCATCATCGTTGGCGTCTTCGCCCTGTCCTTATCGTCATTGTATGAATAGTGAATACAAAATCGACACGTCGATAATATCGTCAACACGATCGCTACGTAATCTTACCTATCCCATCGACAGCGCTCTTTTGCCCTCAGTCAAAACAACTAAAACCGCTGAAACCATCCCGAACCGCGATACCGACGACAGCAGCAAGGGCAACAGCTAAATAGCGGACAGAAGCCGCAGCCGATAATCTCACTCGTACACTTGAAGCAATGCTGTTTTGCCTCTATGGGCATCATCGGCTGAGAGCATCGCAGCGATGAATCGCCAACAACAGCTAACGCCAATCGCGTTGGTTCATTACCTCCTCGTTCTTTTCAAAAACTCGTCACCGTCGCGTCATTGGCAACGACGGAATCACTTTATTGCTAATGCAAACACTCAAAACCTTCGACTGGGGCAGAAAACTGTTATGATGGTTTGCGCCTTCTCCCATCTGCGCACTGTGGATTACATGCGTGAGTCAGCCACAGCAGCAGCAGCAGCAGCAACAACAACAACAACAACAACAACGACAGAAGGGGAACGTAGCTCAGGACGTTGAAACACAGGAGTTCTACCTTCCTCTGTTTTATTAACTAACTAGTGGATACGAATAGTCGCTGGACCATTCGATAAGTGTGCAACTAAGCTTGTCCGTCACCACTTAGATGTTTCATTAAGCTCTGCTGTAGGTCGCACTCTTGACTAGTTTTATCTAATGGCGCGAGGACTACGAGTGAACTACTACAGAACAATAAACAACGAACTAGGTAGGTGTTAGGGCACCTACTGTGTAGTATCATGGGTAGGAGACCACTTATAATATCTTTCATTCTCGTCCATCTTATGATCTGCGTATACGTATGTATACGACCGTATTCGAGTGACTCGTGTACTTTGTGTGCTTACTACTTAATTGTGTTATTATTAGTAAAGACTCTTGGAGAGGATTTTGTTGTACCGACAGGTCTAGCCCTAGACGATGCGGTAAATGAACGACGAAAATAGGACAGATAGGAGCAAAGCTGCAGCAGCTGTTCCAAGTTTGGTCGTCAGTTCCACTGTGATCATTTGCGACGTTCATGTTGTAAGTTGAATTCACTTATGGGATAATACATAAAGTAAACTGCTAGAGAATGTTCATATCGAGTACGCATTGTTACTGTCGTGCTTACGGATGATGACCGACCGACCGACCGATGCTCGTTTGCTTCGTCATTGGCGTTTTCAACTTACCTGAAACATAAAAAGCAAATTGAGACGCATTAGTTTTAGAAATTGATAGGCGTGGTGGACGTATGGCAAACAGAGTTACTTTCTAATAGAATGACAGCCGTTAACAAAAATCCAACGGTTGGTCGATAGAAACGGCCAGTTTACGGCCATCACCAACGGTCCGTCCATCTGACCGTTGTTAATTGTGATGGAAGTGCTGTTGTGTCTAGTGTTGGCGCTACGAGTCCCTACGCATTTGATTCGATTCGATTGTGTGAGTGCCTATCTTGGTGCCAACTGCAAACATTGCGCAAAAAACTGCGGGTCGTCATAATGTTAGAGTGTGACGGAACACGTCCCGATTCACAGCAACCCCAACTGCGGGCCCATAGATACGACAGGACTCCTCGAGTAAATCAGAATGGCTAGATTTGGCACAATGATTTTAAATCATATCTGGCTAATCCAAACGCCTCGCTGCAGCACTAAGCATCCATCACCTTGAACAACATTATTGGCCGCCACGAAACGCACGAAACATTTATGTAGTCAAACTCGACCCGGATAAGATAGACGAAACCATTGTAAACGCGAAGCGTGAGGCTTGTACAAAATAACGATGCAGTAACGATGTAGGCGCTCAGCATAAACGTATTATTTATTAAGGCAGTAACGGCATCTAGCGCTTCGCTGTTCAGATTCTCAATTAAGTGATGATTATTTAAAATGTCCGGCGACAACGTAACTATCTGCAGATCAACTCTACAGCTATACAACAACAGCTATACAGCCGATGATCTTTATCACTACGACCGAAATCCGTCCTTAGCTCAACTGTTTTGAGAATAGCTAAATAAAAAAAAACATTAACAGAGTCGACCATTCTCATAAGGGCAAATAAGTAGCAGATTAGAACAGGCCGATATTCAAATTCTATAGCTCTCATTCCGTTTAAGCCTGCTTCTTTATCAAAGGCTGTTTTGACAACGCGTATTCAGCCAGACATATACTTCTTGGTCTTTCAGTGTACCCTCCTTTACGGCTTGTCGTTTGATGCGAATTCAGTTCAGAATTTTTAAGATATTTGCACAGGGAGCATAGATGATCCTCATATTCTGGAGAGCAAGAGATAATTTGGTTGTTCATGATAGGGCAAATTTGCCGGTGGGCCCGCTCACGCACTAGCCTGCAGTTAATAGTAAACCATTCAATTTTTATCGCGAATTCATTTTATTTATAGGATCGTTCGAGGGAAGGCCGAGATAAAAGAATGTAACGATAGGGGCAGTCATGCCAGAAATCGGATTGCAATCATAGTAGGATACGTCGTAACGCCATAATAGTGGTACGGTCGATGGGAAGCATCGAGATAAAGCGAAAGTCGGGGCCGGCAAGGGGAAAGCATTTCACGTTGCGTTGGGTCTGCTACCTGCTGGCGGCAAGGAACTCATTAAGCGACCTGGCCGTTGTGCGCCAGCCAGCCAGCCAGCCAGCGTTCTTACGGCGTCCGTTTACGGCGAAGTCACAAACAGGATATGCACAACGGTAGCGGCGATGGCAGCAGGGACAGATAGCGCTAAAGAGGGCGGCTGACCAGCGTGTTTTTCTGACCTTGCTCTATCGGGCGGCCGACGGCCGTCAGTTGAATCACGCCTATGACAATACCGTCCCAGCAAATAGGCACGCACACACACACACACGCACGCACGCACGCACGCACAGACACACACATAGACAATTACTGATGCGTAAAAGATGTGAAATTGCATAACGTTTGCCTCCGGTTTCCGTCCGTCGCTCACGGCTTTTGTCGCTATCTGAGTTCTGCGTGTTTTGCACTCATCTTCGACGCGTGGTCGGGGTTACCATTATCATCAGCAGCAGCGGCATCAACAACAACAACGTCGCCTCACTGTCGTAAGGAGCTGCTCATTTAGTAGTCCGCTCGCACCGCGTTTGTTTCATTAAGCCGATTGGTGAATGAATAAAGCAAAAATACACATATACGTATATCAGTTTCGCTGATGAATGGAGCACGAGTCGAGTTTCACTGTGGGAATACGTTTTGACATCTACAACGATGGTGGAGAGCTGCTATGCGTTTGCTCGCAAACGACCGAGATTTTTGTTGATTTAGTTCCCCAGCGTCAGTGGTAACTCTCCAACGAAACGGGTTCATAACGTGTACAACAAGGAATGTCGAGTCACTAGCCCGCTCCTTTCCGTCATTTCTTCCAATAGCCCCGAAACCTATTTTACGCCCACGAGGGCAACATCAGCGATAACGACGGCGTCGGCAGCGCTACCGCCGCCAGCCTCGGCGTCAACATTACATCCGCCATTGCCTCGGCCGCAGTTGTTTGTGTTCGCTTTACTTTCCCGGGAGCAAGGACGGCCAATTGTACAGGCAGGCAAAGATAGTGGTGGCGGCGGGTGCGGAATAGAACTAGTAGCATCAGCACCGGTGGTCCCTTCTTACGGCAGTCACGCCATAAGCAACAATGAGCCGTTCTCCTCAATGGATGGAGTAATAGTAACGCGCATCCACACAGGCAATGGCATCAAGCAACGGCACGAAGGCACGTAGAGATAGACCGACGGATGAATTAACGGACGGACACACAGTAAGATAAACACACACACACACACACACACACACACACACACACACACACATATGTACACGAAAAGCTGGCCAGACAGATAAGAAAACATAGCTACACGATTAGCGACAGTTCCATCTGTGTTTATAGCCAATTTTGTGGAGCTGTTTGACTCGGTGGCTGCCTGGGTGTCTAGGTGATGGTGGGAGCGTTATGTCTCTCGCGCTGCCGGCCGATGCTCGGCCGATATTGCGTTTTCGCCGTCGTGGTCGCCATGACCGATCGCCACGTCGTGGCGTGTTGGCTGATTCTCGACTCTTGTCGTCGATTCGATTTAACCGTATTGACCCTCGACCGAGTGAGCGACTAACTAAACCAAGCCGGGTCAACCCGCCCGGCTGCTTTCGGTTGATGCTACGTCGCTGATTCTTCTATGACCATAGCAATAGCATCATAGTACTACTACCACGACTACTTAACTATCGCGGCAGCTGGTCGCGTCCGTTATTGGCATCGCTTTAGAATAAGCTAACTTGCCACTTGCTGCTTGCCCTCACCGCTTGCAGTAGCAGCGGCAGCCGTTCAGTCGTCGTGGTAGCTGCTGTGTAGCCGCTAGTGGTAATCGTCGACTTTGATTATGCTGCCGCTGTCGCCGCCACCGCCCCCGCTACTCTTGGTCATTCACTCGCGAGTCGCCGTTAATCACCACCCTGCTCGTAACAAAGAAATAAATGTTTCGACTTGTACGTCTACCGCTAAGACGATAAGTTACCCCTAGTATTACAGCTATGGTAGCGATTATTACGTCTCTTGCTACGACAGTTATCCGTTTTTTCCGGACGACGTTAGTAGTGGCAGCCGCAGCACTACCAATGCGACTTGTTCTAATCAGTCGGATGGAGTGGACGGACAAGCTGAGAGGAAGCCAATACGGACACGGACACATCGACAGGCGTGTATATACAGGCTGCGTATTTATCACACCTCAACTCACTCGCGCTATATACATATATGGAGTAGAAACCGAAATGTATGGTAGCACGCAAAAATAGAATACAATTGACCGTTCTCCTCGTCGCGACCATTCTACAGCGGTAGCAGTTGGGATCGTAATTGCAGCTGTTGCCACCATCGCTGATCTTGCTGCTGATTTACTTCCGTCATCGATAGTTCCTGCCGACGACCGTCAACTGGCCGACTAAAAACAGCGGACACGTTCCTAGATTTCAAAGCGACCCAGCGCGCCGCATGATCGCCCCGAACGCGCCACCTACGCCATAGCACACACTGCAATTGGCCGTGTGCAGCGACTGGATATGAAGCTAGAAGGCAAGCGGACACCGAATTTCGCGGGCCACTCATGCGACCTGCTTCCTGCATGCGTCTCATGCTTTCGTCCTCTATGCAAAGGCAGGCACAGAGAGGGCTGGAGAAGAGTGCGAGGAATGGTACAGGGAACGCTGGCCAGTCAGCCGGTAACATCCCGTCATAGAGTCATTGGGTTCACATCTCCATGAATGATGTTACTCATACTCTACGACAGAAGCTGCCAATAATGACGTGGTTTGTGATAGTGATGCCAATGGTTGCGGTGTAGATGTCGATATCGCTTTCGATTTGTTCTTTTTAAGCCCGAGTGGCTTCCCCTTAGGTCGGCTCGCTACGGTACTACGTGGACGATGACGCCAATGACGGCGGCGAAGAGGACCTCGAAGTTTCACGACACGCGAGATAGCAGAACGATTTACAACTCGCACAAATCTGTAACAGTAATAATAGTAATAGCAGTAATGACGATATTATGGTATGATAATTCGTCAACTTTTTTGCCATGCCAACAGGTTAGCTGGCCGCTGATAGGCTGACTGTTCACAGACACCAGTCTCTGACCAGACGCTGCTTTGGGTTGTCACTGCGGCCGTCAGTGTTCGCGGAGACAGCGTTAATTGGGTTTCTTGGTCGCTACGGCCGTCATCACTAGCAGCTCTACAGAAGCACTCCAATCGAATCAGTCGATGGACGACGCCAAGCCGCGTTACGCCGGCCGCGGAGGAAGTACACAGGAAGATCTACGATATCAGCAGCGGCAGCAGTGCAAATCGTAGCAATAATAATAATAATAATGGTCCTGAAGGTGGCGCCTGTAGAGTACAATAGCTGTGGAACAGTGCAATTGTCGCCCGTCGCCGTAGTACGCACACAGCCGTAACAGAGCAGTGGTGGCGGTGCCAGTGGCGCTGCCGCTGGTCCTAATGGCGCGGTATTTTTTCCCGAAAGTACGGCGATGATGATGATGATGATAATGATGATCTCCATCATGATCGCCATCATCATCACTGGCAACAGCATGATTACGGCGACGAGAGTCGAGTAGACGCGGCAAGGCAAAAGCAGCGACAACCAGTGCTGCCACCGGCGGCAGCAGCGGTAAAAGAACGGCCAATCTCTTCCATGGTCGGCCCATGGTAACAACAATGCATCAACGACGACATCACATCGCTTGCTTCCACCACTAGCGCTATTACTACTACTGCTGCTGCTGCCGCCACCACCATCATCGCGCTACACGACAGACACAGTTGTAGATACGTCGGGACATAGCGCGAAATCGCAGATACACGACGCAGTATTATAGTGATAAAAGTAGTCGAACTTGTAGTCCGCGACTTTCTCTACATTTTTCCCTCCTTTTTTTCGGCTCATCCTCTTCGCCGTCGTCGTAAGAGATAATATAGGGCGTACAAACGAAGGCGTATAGAGGCGGGTCGACACACACACACACACACACATACATACACACACAGAAATATATATGTGTACAATGTATGCGCAGTAAAAGGATCGCCAAATCACTAAACGGCGTTCGTCAGTCCGTCTCGCGCATCGACAGGCACGCCTTTGGTGTTACATTATCCAGTGCTTTGCTCTGTTCCACTATATAGTGTTACATCGTCCAGAGATCAACTATATGCTGCAAACAGTCAGTCCAACGAACTGCTCGAAGGGGCCAGCAATCCCACTAGCCGCACTTTCGGGGGAGAAATGAAGAAAAACTCTGATGCACCATCACTGTCGTCGGATAGTAATCACCGCTGCAATTTCAGCTGTGCTGCCGCTACTGCTGCTATTACGCCTGCAAGCTACGACGATGTTTACTCTATCATGTTGACGTTTGCGACGTCGAGGACGGCAGCTGCAGGATGCCATAGATGACAGTCGGTGATAGTGGACGCCATCGTCAACGGCGTCTACTATGAGCAGCAAAGGAACGGGCAGGTGGACGACCGAAAGAAAGCTACTACGCCAGTTTCTGCTACAGCGGCGGTGGCAGGAGCGGCGACGGCCACCGGCGGCCGCAGAGCCTGTTCTGGTTTGTGCGAAGCTTCGCAAGGTGCAAAAAGCCTATGTGCGGAGCAGGACTCCTGGCACCAGTAGCCCAGATAGGAGCAACGAAACAGCAAACGAAACACTTTATCGAAAGCACATAGACCAGTAGCAGCAATAGTAGAAATAACGGGTTCAGGGACGATGAAAGGCAAAATCAATACACATACAAACAGATGAAGACAGATAACGCCAAGTGAGCGAACGAGCCGTATCTTACTATTGTTGATTGCGCCGTGTTCTGCTCTCTACCGGCGTTGTGATACCACGAAAACTCGTCATCGTGTTACCTCGAGTTGGCTGGCTGAGTGTATTTTCCAACTGGTTAGCGTCAGTTACGGATCCGCTCGGATCTAATCAACTGCAACTGACCACAATTCTATCGCTAGCTATAAATTTGGGTTATTATACGCACAACGTAAGTATGCCCTTAGCGTTATCGTAAGGAATTCATATGCCAATTTCCAGCTTAAGCACATTACAGATCGCTACTTGAAAAACATACGAATCTCACTATATCGTAATGTAACGGCATACAACTATCGATAGAGAGCCTCGAACCTGTATTGCGAACGTTTTCCATCGGAAAGCTCTGTGTAGCGGGAATACAGCCAAATGAAACAGATCGATGGGCGATAGAGTCGATATAGCCTGTTTTTACTAGACACGTGGCCACGACGATTGGCAACTGACCATGATGAATCGTTCAGTCAATTATTCAGATAGCGTCGTTGTTGATGGTCGAAATTCTCTCGCGAACGCAGCAAAGCAGGTGCCGCGCCTGCTGTTAAAAAGCAGCAGGCGCAATATCTGAAGTAGCCGCCATGCCAGCGACTCACTTAAACTTCGGGTTCGCTATCGCATCCAATAATTTATCCTCCCAGTCGGCCGGCCAGTGAGCTGACCGACCAGCAAATGAAGTCGCTTACCTACGAACTAAGGCGGCACTTGGCGTTGACGTCGTCCCCGCGAACAGGAGACGAACACTCAATACAGACATAGAAGAACCGAAAATCAATAATAATTTCAAACTGCTCCTCAGCGTCTTTCGAGATGATAGTATGCAGCCATTTTGAATCGACGTCATACCTACCATGCGTCTACTGCCTTAGAAAGCATCTCGTTGTTACTCATAAATTTTGCCACAAACAATCCGCCTAATGTAGGCCAACGTCAGCCACATTTGGCTGCACATGCATTATAGATACGTGTTTAGGTCGAGTAGGAACGGGAGAAATATTCCACAGTTATCTAGCTGTGAACTCAGATTAATAGAAATGATAGGAAATATCACGCTTATATGATTCGAAGGAGCAACCTGTCGCGACGTTATCAGATAAAGAAGTGAGTTGTACAACCGGCGCCACTTTTGATTTTCTCTACAGGCAATTACTCGTCGAAACGACGTGCATCCTGATCGTGCATCCGCAAAAAGCACATACTTGGTAGTCTTGAAGCTTGGCGGAATTTTGTACCGCGTCAAACGCACTCGAGAGGCGCAAAACATGAACAGGAAGTCGACTGCAAGTAGCAGCTTAGGCATCTTTCAACGGTTCCTAACTAGGAGGAACGTGTCGTTTCAACCCGTACCCCGGCTCCGCACGCGCTGCTGCCCGTCCGCAAGCCTGGATCATTCTGTCGAATCCATCCGTCAACATTAGTACTGCGTCAGTACTAGTAGGTGCATTACTTGCATATAATAATGTGGCCTAAGCAGGTAGTACTTTTATCGTAGCTTAGTCTTCTTTCCTTCTCCCTCTTGACTTGTTGCTTTGCGTGTGGTCGTTTCATCCGTCTATCTATAGTTATCTCCCTCTTGATAAATCGCTGCTCTCTAACGGTCCTTCTGTTCGGTCGTGTTTCGCTGTAGTAGCTCCGACGACTGAATGGTAGAAATGGACGGATCATGACCGAGCAGTCGACGGGTGCGGAGTCTATTAGATCGTAGCGTTGCCTCTGTCACACCTTTACGACCACATAATACAGTGACTATTAGCATATTTCGAGTTTTTTACGCCCCGTGTTGTCGCCGTTAGACGTTATTACATCAGATGAACAACAAGTTCCAATATTACTACTACTACCGCTACCAATACAATAACAATTTAGCCGTAGTCGCTGCCAACCGATAGGCAAGCCATAGTGAGCCAACGACCGAGCGCGTAGTGCCGCAAACGTCTACTAATAGCTACTTATGTCCAAACGGCTCAAACACCAATTCTATTGCCATATGATCATTGTTTTTGCTGCTACAACTTTTACTATTTATGACAATGTTGCTACACTAGCAGGAGCGCACCGTTTTCAACAGGCTACAAGCGCCATTACAGAGCTACTCAATGACTGCTGCTCGATATCAACACGACACTTCATCGCAGCAGCAGCAACAACTGAGACTGCGTCACCCGTAACAGCACGAGTACGTGCTGTCGTCGTCGTCGTCGTCGTCGTTGTTGTTGTCCACTGACCGCTGCCAACACTCGAACAATTGCTAGCAGTAATAAAAATAGCCAAAGTCGTCGCTATCTTCGCAACATTGACACCATTACTAGTAGCTGGCGCCTATCTGACCGACTGACTCGTTTCATTCTTTGGTCGCTGGGTCGTTCGATAATTTTTTTCCTCATCCGTTCAGCGTTAGCCGGTTTGCTCTTTACGTTTTGCTGTATCGACCGGCAGCGGCGGCGGCGGCGGCGGCGACGGCGACGGCGGCGGCAAAGCACCCGTCGACGCTATAGCCAGCGACCTCGTAACTAGGTCCGCCCACAAACGGGGCGAGCGTAGGGGCAGCTGGAGCTACAGCATCAACCGCCGTCCAAACAGCTGACAACCGCAAAAATACTTGCAAAACGATGTTACCGGTGCTATATTTAGAATAGGTACACTGGACCGCGCATGGAACAATGCGCGCTTCGGAACAGAGCCCCATGCTCTTCTGGCTTACGAACTTTCCCTCCCGCAACGTGTTGCAGAGCCGCCATCAGAGCTGGTAGGCGGAAGGCGCGAAGCGCGTTGGCGGTCCACAGCGCGTTGATACTCATCATCCAATCATGGACCAGAACAACCTGCTGCTCGACCAAAACCACCGCGCGAATCAGGGTTCACTACGAGAACGGAGTTAGAAAGAATGTTCCGTAATATGAAGGTGGGAGTAGTGATACCACTTGTAATAAGACAAGAACAGGACGTACGAACCTTCCTCACTGACAGTTGTTATGGTACGAATGTTATTAATTGCACGAATAGTCCAATATAAGCTGATTCTGGCGGCCTCCGAGTATAACAGGTATAGTATGCCAGTGTCGGTGATACCTAATAGGTTCAGTTTTGTGCTTCTGCCGGGCGCAGTAGGCGCTTGGGCAACCCAGCTATTTCCATGAACAAGTCAGTCATATGGCGATAGCTCTAACAGTGGTACAAATATCTCCCCGTAAAAGGTGCATATGTTTTAACACCGCGTCAGTCGAATCAATAACTATGTGCCATAAAATTACTACTCTAGTATTGGTTCTCTATGCACACAATATGGACTTCTCTCCGATTGAACTCTGAATGAAGATCGACCGTAAATTGGCATCAAGCGTTTGCAACTGATTATAAAGCTGAATTAGCAGAAATTGCATTAATCTCACTGCCATCAGCGTAAATAACCATACTGCCAACGTCAACTATCATAACTAAACGTTTAGAACAGAAGTCCATGGTGTCAATAAAAATCACTGCAAATATTCTTTCTTCATCGTTCTTTGTTAAGTGATCCCGGTTTTTTTTTCTTACCTTCGTTCATTTCGGTCGACTGTTAACAGGGACGGAGTAGCGTTATATCGCACTCCCCGATTGACAGTCACCGTCGCGCGTCACCTATTCTAGGTATACAATTCAAACAGGGCGAAGCGTACAAGCAGGAAGATAAATCAGTACAAACGGAGAATTCTGTTTTTATTTTTTTCACTACAATAACACAATTTTTGTGTTCTTAACTACAAACTGGACCGGTTCCATATTTGGGTGTGATCATTGTTTTTTCTTGGCTTGCTCACTCATTATAGATAGCATTATAGAAAAACGTCACAATAATGTATATATATACATAAACATAAATACAACAAAACGCGTGACTGTACCCTAGCCGGAAGCCTCTGATTACCTGAAATCAGTAAACCACCATATTTGATACGAGAGGCGACAATTCTAGGTACAAGGTTCCCGTACACATGCGATGCATACATATATATGGACACGCGCATATGTGCATTGCTTTCAAGATACTGCAGTTATTCTGTTTTCCGTTTCTGTCACTAGAATCTAACATACGAAAAAAAAAAAAAAAAAAAAGGCTTCTTGCAGTATCGATTAGTTAGTTGTATCAGGCCAAAGATATGGGCGAGTTGCCATTGTTATCGTTTCGGACACCCTAACACTATTAGTAAGTGACCCAGTTGAATGAACGACCAAACGCCTTACGGATGTCTGCATATGACAGGTTTGAGTTTTTGGAAATAGGCACATATTTTACCATATAAAGCACAACGGTACTTTGCAGAAGCAAAGCACCGCGGGCGACGACGACGACGAATAGACCAAGCAACAGTACCGAAGGGTTGCTATTGCTGCTGGCTAACGGATCTACTGCCATTCTAACTGGCTTTTTTATTTACTCATCTGAGAAGTCCTTTCGTTGTCCTGCGCTTAATTTTATTTCTATCGTTATTGCCGTTACTGGAGGCTTGCGTTCGTTTATATCCAATTATCAGTGTTCGGTAGTATTTTCGGTAATAGACGGCAGTACTGCCATAGCGATGACATAACGTCGCGATAAACTGTTAATAGTAGGATATCTAATATATACGAAGAGATGTGGATATATATATTAGCGCTATACATGCATAGTGTATGTATGAACGGGGCTGGTAATGTAGATGACGTATGTTGTGTGCGCATGCGATTGGGTCATGTACTCCACTCATGGATTTTTGTTTCGGGGGTCTGTTCGTTTGCCGTTTGTTGTCTTGACGGCTCACTACATCGTTATATATGGCCAAATGATTACGAATACGTTATGCGCTGTACGTTCGTTTCTCAACATCATCGTCGACACGTACACCCAGGCTGATTGGTTTGCTGTGGTCGTGCCATTGACATCACTGTTATAGCCATCGCCGACCAAACGAGGATGGCGGAATCATCGCCACCGCTATCAGTAACAGCGGCCGCAGCATCTCCATCACAAAGACCAGCATTGTCAGTGTCATCAGCATCCTGGTGATCATTAGCGTAGTTGCTATCGATGGCGACAGTTGGCGCACGGCGGGACGAGCGAAGCGCACCCACGCTCTACGAATCTTCATTCCGATCATTGCGAGTAACCAACTAAAGTCCGAACGATCGACAAACAGCCACAACAATGACGACACCAGCGTACGTAACAATAAAACGATGGAGCACATCGTAACAATATCGACAGAGCATT